>NC_083586.1:50112236-50284736 GCF_027579695.1 Neoarius graeffei | reverse complement strand
ATATAGTCCAGTTTGTTATCCAAGGAGCGTACATTGGCGAGTACGATGGACGGTATAGCCGGCTTGTGTGGATTAGCCACTAGCCTGGCCCGGACACCCCCGCGCTTTCCCCGCTTCTGCCTCCTCTCGCACCACCTACGACGCTTCCTCTGCGGGTGTGCAGCAGTAGTGGGGGTCGATGTCAAAGCGGGCTGCAGGAGTAGGCCAAGGTCACGTAGCTCCTTAGCGTGTGCCGGGTTTAACTTACAGAAAAAAGTGTTGCCAATGTCAGAGTCCCACGGCTGTATGTGCGCCTAGGGACGGACAAACGCGACGAAAACGTACAAATCACTCGAACACACCGACGAAGACAAACAAGTAAACACCACATTATCGGGACAGAGAGGGGCCGCTGCGTCCGCACACGCCGCCATCTTTTTTTACTTTTAATATGAAGTTAAAGATGAAAAAAATTCAACTTACCATATTACCAAAAGCTAAAATGCACTCCATCCTGAAGACTTTCCCCATTACGTCTGACTGTTACAAACCGCTGACACTACAGACACCTTCCATAAAATTAAAGCATCTCTTCACAGAAAACATCAAAATATGAACATTTGTTCATGTGGAGCATTATTCAATACAAGTCCATGCGCGAGTTGTTGCGACACAAGCAGTACTATACAAGAACAAGCATGTTAATACAAACGTGATTTGCAGCTGTACTACTGTCAGAGCTGCTGCTATTAGAAAATTAATCAAAACATTCTGACCGATCAGAATTCATCAGTGCTGTGGTATAAAAATAGAGCATCACAAATATCAGCAACCGTTTCTGCAGCAATCATTTCTCATCTCTTTCTTGTTTCAGGTGTTACTTTATGGGATGCAGAAGCAGTGCGTGAGCACATTGATGTGCATCAGACACCTAAAACACATCTGAAGTTTAGTGCCTCTGACACCCTCAGTGAAAAGGCCAAGCTCCTGGATACAAGTGCTTCCCTTAAAGCCAGTTTCTTCTGTGGTTTGGTGGAGGTTGGAGGATCAGCCAAGTACCTGAATGATACCAAGTCCTCAACACGTCAGTGCAGAGTTACTATGCAGTACAGCCAGACAACAGAATTTAAACAACTCACCTTGGCAATATCACCTATCCACAAGTATTTGACCAGAAAACAGCCACTCGTGTAGTTACAGCTGTATTGTATGGTGCTCAGGCTTTCATGGTGTTTGATCATACAGTTGCAGAAAATGAGAGTAAACAGGCTGTTGAAGGAAACCTTCATGCAGTGGTCAAGAAGATCCTGACCATTTCCATTGAGGTCTCCCAAAGTCCAACCCCTCGTCCTTGTCGCGGGAGACGGAAACAGGCAAAGTAAGGGTTTGCCAGGCCGGGTGAAGTATGGTGGGTAGTTCTCCACCCGGGCCGTTACGGTTGCCATGAAGGCCGGTCTGGAATAACTCTGAAATGCGCTGGCTAAAGGGGCTCTGGTGAAGCTGGGCGGGCCAATCCCCCACTCAGTGGTAAAATTTCGATTACCGAAACATCGACTAGAAGAAGAAATCGGATCAAAGATGGGATGAAGGAGCCTTCTTTTGGAAGGGCAAGTATGACGCAGTAGACAAAGCCGAAAGGAATCTATACTGCCCAGTCTTCTATCACCAGGATAGGAACGTGGAATGTAAGAATGTATGAAGGAGGTAAAGCAATTACAATCGCTAAGGAGATGAGAGAGTATAATTTGCAGGTGAAACACGATGGACTAAAGCGGGACAAACGAGGCTTGCATCGGGGGAGCCAATTCTATACTCTGGCCATATGAAGGAGAATGCACACCATACAGAGGGGGTAGGATTTATGTTATCTAGAGAGGCACAGAAAGCCCTTACCAGCTGGGAACCAATCAGTTCCAGAATCATCACAGCTCAGTTCAAGACTAAACATCGTAGGATCAAGTTAAGGGTTGTGCAATGCTACGCCCCGACAAACGATGCCGAGGATACAGCAAAAGAAGATTTCTATAATAGATTGCAGGACATTTCAGACCGGAAGAGGGAGAGAGAAGTTACAGTACTCATGGGAGACTTTAACGCCAAAATTGGTTCCAACAACATAGGGTATGAGGAGATAATGGGTAAGCATGGGCTTGGACAGATTAACGAGAATGGGGAATTGTTTGCAGACCTTTGCGCAGATAAAAGAATAGTGATCAATGGGTCCATTTTTCCCCATAAAGACGTCCACAAGGCTACATGGGTGTCTCCCGACCACAGAACAGAAAACCAGATAGATCATATTGGAATCAACAGTAAATTTCGGAGAACAATGCTGGATGTTAGAGTGAAAAGGGGAGCAGATGCAGGATCAGATCATCACTTAGTGATGGCGAAATTAAGGCTTAAGCTCAAAAGATGCGAACTGACAGCGAACACCAGGACCAAGTACAACGTCCGACTACTGCAGGAGAAAGACTATGCAGATGCCTTCCGAGTAACTTTGCGAAACAGGTTTCAAGCGCTACAGGATTTACAGGATGACGAAGAAGACAATGACAGTAACATTATAGAGAGAGACACTGGAAAAACATCAAACAGGTATGGACCAAATTTTGTGAAGAGATTGTTGGAAAGAAGAAACATGACAAACCTTGGATAACATCAGAAACATTGTAGAAGATTGGGGATAGAAAGATGAAGAAAGACACACGTAACAGAAGTCGCACAAGAGCAGTGAAGTCCCAGGCCCAACAGCAATATTTGGAGTGCCATAAAGAAGTTAAAAGTTGTGTCTGACAGGATAAGAGGAGACACATCGAGGATCTTGCCAAGCATGCACAGGAGGCAGCAACACAAAAAAAACATGAAGGAGCTCTATGACCCCACCAAGAAACTAGCTGGAAAATACAAACAGGATAGTGGGCCAGTGCAAGACAAGAACGGAAATATGCTGACAAATAAGGAGGATCAGCTCAAGAGATGGGCCGAACATTTTGAGGAGTTACTAAATAGACCCGCTCCTGAAGACACTGCAGAGATACTACCTGCGGAAAGCCCACTCCCGGTAAACTGTGATACACCAACCAGACAGGAAGTGCGAAGGGCCATCTTGGCGCTGAAAAATGGGAAGGCAGCTGGTCCAGATGAAATTCCAGGAGAAGCCCTGAAAGCTGCACCAGACACATCATCGCTAATGCTGGGGCATTTAATAGGAAAGATTTGGGAGGAGGAAGAGGTCCCAGATGATTGGAAGGAAGGCTCTCTTGTTAAGGTACCCAAGAAGGGCGATCAAAGTGTATGTGGCAATCATAGAGGTATTATGTTACTATCAGTGCCCGGTAAAGTACTAATGTTGGAACGTTTGAAAGATGCAGTGGATAAGAAGCTCAGAGATCATCAAGCAGGCTTCAGAAAGGAAAGATCATATATTGTAGGGCTGCAACTAACGATTATTTTAATAATCGATTAATCTGTTGATTATTTTTTCGATTAATCGATGAATCGGATAAAAAACAAACAAAAAAGCATTAATTTCCAACCCTTTATTCAAAAAAAAATTTCACAGTGCAAAAAATCTTTAGTGCAAAAACATGTTGATCCTTGATCATCCCTGAGCAGTGTAAAAATAATAAAAAAAAAAAAAAAATAATAATAATAATAATAAATAAATAAATAAAATAGGCTTTTTTAAAATAAAGTGCACAAAAAGAGGTATATATTTTTAAAGGGATCTGAGTGGTCAGAACAATAAATAAATTATAAAAAGATAAAGAAAAATCAGAAAACACTCACAGTTGCACAAACACACACTCACTCTCTCTCACTCCCTTTGCTCAGACACTTTGCATTGCAATGCAAAAATGTGAGCATGTCCACATGCTCCTGACTCAGGCTCGCTTGTCAAGCTGGACATCGAGCAAACACCAGCACCAGACGAGCTTTGGAGGGATGTTAACGTTACGTTTCATCACTTCAAAGCGGAACAAACATAGGTGTCATAGTGACTTATGCTGCGTTCATGTGCTATGGGAAGATATTTTCCAGTTGGGAAGTGGTATTTACCAGTGTGTTGTGTTCACATGCTTTTGTTGTTGTTGACAAATTAAAGATGGTGGACCAGATTCAGAATCAGGCCTGTTATTTGGCTTGTTTTACAATTATAGATTGCCTTGTTCATCAGCTGCAGCAGGAATATGAGTTCTCAAAAGTCAAAAGGTAAATAATGCTGAATATTTCCTGATCATGACTAGAGATTTTCTTAACACATTGAATGCCACGCTCGCCGCCATGTTGAAAGGTTAAAGTTCATCTCATCTCGGCAACTCGTGTATCAAAATTTTCTACGAGTTGCCAAGTGGAAAATACCACAAGAGGGGGCGTTCATGTGTGCTTTCCATGTCGGTGTTTGGTATTTACCATAATTCCCATAGCACATGAATGCAGCATTACCCTGCTGTTGAACTCCCGTCCTCCTCATCAATGATTCCGTGTTTTCGTTTCAGGTGCTGGATCGTTACTGTGGTGCTCCCATGCCATGTCACTTTTGCACATTTTACAAGTAGCACACTCGTTTTGTTTAGCGTGAAATGCTCCCACACTTTAGATGATTTTGGTCGCACCGGTTTCTCCGCTTCCGCCATGTTTCTAAACAACTCCGCTCTGAGCTCAACTCTGCTTGTTTGGCTGGCATCCAGCTTAATGGTGCATTACCGCCACCTTCTGCTCCGGAGTGTGAACTCTGCGCTCAACTCAAACCAGACTTTTTTAATAATAGAACGACTTTGTTCAAACGGTCTGTGACTTTGTAATCGCGCGACATGATGAATCGATAATAAAATTCGTTGCCAACACTTTTAATAATCGATTTTTATCGATTCGTTGTTGCAGCCCTGATGTATTGACCAAATAGCAACACTCAGAATTATAATCGAGCAGTCAATGGAGTGGAACTCATCCTTGCATGTAGCGTTTATTGACTTCCAGAAGGCTTTTGACAGCCTTGACAGAGAGACTTTGTGGAACTTATTGAGGCATTACGGAATTCCAGAAAAATTCATCAGGCTTATTAGGAACACATACAATGGGATGTCCTGTAGGGTTATACATGAGGGTAAATTAACAGATAAGTTTCAAGTAAATACAGGTGTTTGGCAGGGTTGTTTATTATCCCCCTTCTTATTTTTGCTAGCTTTGGATTGGATAATGAGGGAATGCACTGTAGGAAGGAAAAATGGCATACAGTGGACTCTGTGAAATCAGCTCGACGACCTTGACTATGCTGATGACATGGCCCTACTGTCACATAGTCGTAGTCAGATGCAAGAGATCAGGTGCTTGGAGGAGACAGCAAAAAGACTGGGGTTATAGGTCAGTAAGGATAAGACAAAGTTTATGAGGATTAACAACAGCAACAAGGACCCTCTACTGCTGGAGAAAGGAAATATAGAGGAAGTTCCAACTTTTACTTATCTGGGAAGCATAGTTAGTACAAGCGGGGGCACTGAGGATGATGCTTTATGGATCAGAAACGTGGCGGACCACCAAAGCCATGCTCGGAAAAGTTCAAGCATTCATCAATAGATGTCTGAGAAGGATTCTTAGGATATGGTGGCCAGAAAAGATCAGCAATGAGGACCTATGGAGGATGACCGACCAGGAACCAGTGGGGAGGCTAATTAGCAGAAGGAAGTGGACATGGATTGGGCACACGCTTAGGATTGATTGATACCTTTATTTAAACAACAGGGTAGTCCAGTCAGTGGCAAAATGCCTCTGCTATCAAAAGGAGCCCTGTTATACACACACACACACATACATCTTACAAAAAAAAAAACCCACAAATAATTAAATTTGACTACATTATTTACAATATATATATATATATATATATATATATATATATATATATATATATATATATATATTTATATTCAATATTCAATCTAAACAAATACAAACAAGCTAAAATATAAAAGGATTATTAAATGTATAAAAATATAATTATATTGGAATAGACCCCTCCCGAATTCGCCTGGATGCCACGAAACAAAGGCCAAAAGCCGAAAGCAGAAAGACCACATTACCAGGCAGGCACTAACATGGAACCCGTCTGGTAAGCGCCGGCGTGGTAGACCCAGGAACACATGGAGGAGGAGTATAGAGACAGAGACAGAGATGAGGAAGGAAGGTCTAAGTTGGGCGAAACTGGAGAAGGCTGCCCTAAATCGAAAAAGATGGAGGCTTGTGGTAGATGGCCTATGCTCCGCCAGTGAGTAACAAGGCGATAAGTAAGTAAATTTCCATTGAGGGGGAAGCATCCCTAAAGATGACTGAAGAGGAAAAAACACTGAGAACATCAGTGTCACATTTTATAGCGACGTAGCACTTGAAAACCCGACCACATACAAGAAAGCCCTGGAGGTGTACAAGAAGTTACCCACTTTGATGAAGAAAGAAAACTATAAAAGGTGTACCACTGACTGTGTGGCTGTATCCTCTCATGCTTTTGGATGATAAAGCTGCAAAGTTGGTGAGAGAAATCAGCATGAAACTGGTGAATAAAACAGAGAATTTGCTGGAGGAGCTTGGAGAAGTGGAGAGAAGAGGCAATGATTTGATCAAAAAACAAATGACAGATTATTTCTCCAATGTAAAAGACAGGTTGCTGAAATTTGGGGACTTACACAGTTGTTATAAGATAATGTTCCAGAAGGCATTGTCCAGAGTTTTGCCAGCTATTCGGGGTGGGACACAAGAGGGCAAGGCACTAGAGGACATCCTGAACTTCCATGACACATCACCCTTCAATGCTAGGAATGTGAACAAATGGCAAGACAGCATTACAACTGAATTAAATATATTGAGTTCTTATACCAGTGGGCTGAAGAACCTGACAGTTGTGAACTCCCCAGCGACACTCCGTTCCATCCTCTTCGATCCTGATAATGATGTGGTGGTATGTTTGTCTTCTACATCTCTAAAGTATGAAGACTCCTACCTTGCAACTCTCCTAGACTTTGAGAGCTCTGAAGGATTTGCAAAGTTTGAGCAAACAAGTGAGAAAATTCTCTCTTGCCAAGTACCACAACCTTGGTTCACTTCTGACGTTTCTGAGAGCATGAGGCAGAATCTTTCTCGCTTTACAAGTTTTTCAAAGGCCAATAAAAATGAGAAGGGAATCAAGTTCATCATTGCCTCCATCTCTGACCCCAGCAATCTAGGAAACTCCAGCCGACTTTATCAGAATGGCCATCTGACAGATCCTAAGTTCCAGCCTGTATCCAAACCTCCTCTACCTGTGGTGGAGACCAGTGATGGGAAAGTGATCCTAAAGCTTTCAAAATCCCCAACCGGAGAGACAGTTCAACTCTCAACTGAATGCAGGATGACCTTTCCAACTGAATCAGCAGATGATGCTGATGAAGCGACAGTAATAGCCACTTCAGATGCACAGCCCAGCTTTACACTGACTGGATAAAAGCCGGCAAACCAATACTGGGTTCGATACAGAGCTGTTAGTGATGTGGAAGTGAGTGAAGCCAGCATCTCTGTCTCCTTCACCTTTCATGGCAATCTTGGTCACAGTGAATCCAGGGCTGCCAACTTTTCAAAATTCCTTGGAGTGAGATTTTGGATTTAGTAGATGTGATTTCCTGTAGAGGTCTGTGCGGGTTGGATTTTTCAGTCCCGCTCCTGCCCGCGCCCACATTGTGCAGTCCCGCTCCCGCCCACGCAGAATTATGATTTTCAGTCCCGCTCCTGCCCGCAAATCCTGCATGATGCAGACGTTCGCGTTATTTCTCAGGAAAGTTCTTGTCTTGACACAGCGTGATGGTGCCCCGCCCCCTACTTTGAGTGGATTTGAGCATAAATATCTACAGCTCACCTTCGTTATTATTTACCTTGTTTCTGAATTCAGCATGTCTCATCTCATCTCATTATCTCTAGCCGCTTTATCCTTCTACAGGGTCGCAGGCAAGCTGGAGCCTATCCCAACTGACTACGGGCGAAAGGCGGGGTACACCCTGGACAAGTCGCCAGGTCATCGCAGGGCTGACACATAGACACAGACAACCATTCACACTCACATTCACACCTACGGTCAATTTAGAGTCACCAGTTAACCTAACCTGCATGTCTTTGGACTGTGGGGGAAACCGGAGTACCTGGAGGAAACCCACGCGGACACGGGGAGAACATGCAAACTCCACACAGAAAGGCCCTCGCCGGCCCCGGGGCTCGAACCCAGGACCTTCTTGCTGTGAGGCGACAGCGCTAACCACTACACCACCGTGCCGCCCGAATTCAGCATGTAGTGTCTCTAATAATAATAATAATAATAATAATGTGCTGTCAAGCGATTAAAATATTTAATAGCGAATCGCACATTTTTGTCACATGAGAAACCATTGTAATTCTCTGATCAGCATAAAAAAGTGAATGGGCTTGTTTTGTACCAATGTTGTTTGTTTTTTTTTATTGCAAAGCAGAGCTAGCAAAAGAACCATGAGTGAACAACTCTAATCAGAGAGACAGGTTACACAGTGACGGTAGGCTTGACTCAATGCTATCCCAGAAATCCTTCCTGTAATATGCAAATTTGGCCGCCTCTGATTGGACAGCCAAATTTGCATATTACAGGAAGGATTTCTGGGAAAGCATTGAGTCAAGCCTACAGTCACTGTGTAACCTGTCTCTCTGATTAGAGTTGTAGACTAACTCAAGCAGTAAATCACTTCACTCATGGTTCTCTTGCTAGCTGGGTGTGAATGGCGAGTCATTACAGTGATCAAAGGATTTCCCGTTAGGGTGATCAATGGCAAATTTAAGATGCCATTTCTCACTCAATCTGACTCTCTCTGCAAATTTAGGCATCTTAAAATGTTTTTATTAATGCCAAATAAAATATCCAGCACAAATTATATATGATGGACATAAGTTAATAATTTATAAATTTTATTTCAAACACGTTTTTAGTTAGCGGGACTGCAGCTTATCACCGCTCCCGCCCGCATATGTGCACTTCCGGTCCCGCCCGCGCCTGCAATGAGCTTTCAAAATTTGTCCCGCGCCACACTGCTTTGCGGCGGGTCCCGCGAGTCCCGCGGGAGTGCAGGGCTCTAATTTCCTGCATTCTGGTGGATTTTTGCAGTGGCCTGCTGGAGATGTGCCATACCTACATTCCTACACACCCTGACTTGCCAGGCCTTCAGCTTGTGGCCAACAAAAGCACCAAGTTTTGGCTTAAAAGCCCCCACACTAGAAAACTACAGATGACTGCCAATGTTCTTGTAGGCCTATAGACCTGTGTTTCAGATTTAAAGGCAAGTTCATGTTTGAAAATATTTCATCAGCTAAGCCTAAACACCTTCTGAATTGAAACTAAATGTTATGTTTTTAATAACTCTTGCAAAAATAAGATTGTCCCTCACTGACTATTCATTATGCATTTAAGGGCTTTCCCCACCACTGGGTTCAGCAGAAAATTGGCATGGGAAAAAATATCAACAGCAAAAGAACATAAAATGCTTAAACCAGGGGTGCCAGGGTGAAATTGGTCAGGGGGCCAGACTGTTTTCAAGTGGGACCTCAGGGGGCCGCATTACCGGCGTGACAAGACCAAACACTAAACAAATAGACATACTATTTGATATCATTTATGAATATAAATATTATTTATAAATGTTTGGTTTTTTAAATAATAAAAAAACAACAAAATGGACAAGGACACATAAAAACACAACTAAACTGTAAATTACTTTGATCAGATTTATTGACAACTTGCACATAAAACCATGTCAATACACAGGCCTAATTAGGCCAACTGAGATGTCCATGTGTCATACGATTGCGCATTTTCGATTTATTAATATTCATAACTGAAAATGCCTGCTCACATAAATATGTTGTCCCAAACATACAGAGTATTTTACCTGCAAATGCAGTGATAGTCGGGTACTCAGGTGGAAACGATTGGTAGAATGATTCAATACCAACAGATTTGTACATGTCCTTCAACCGCGTGCAGCATTGCAAGTCTATCAGTTCCATTTGCATCGCCTCGGGGACCTCGGAAGCATCCGTGGTGAATGGAGAGCCAAAAAACGCAAAGTCCTTTTCCAGTTCAGTGAAAACCGTGAATCGATTGGCAAACTCGTGCATGAGACCGGAAAGCAAGTTTGCATACTTGTCCATGCTCTGATGACTGACAGACAGAGATTTCAAACAGGGGAAGTGGGCTGCATTGCGCTGACAGAGCTGTGCCTTCCATAACGCAAGTTTACGTTGAAACGCACGGACACCGTCGTAATACTCGGTAACGAGTTTGTTGCGACCTTGCATATTAACATTCAATAAGTTCAGGTGTTCGGTAATGTCCACTAAAAAGGCAAGGTCCCTGGTCCATTCGGTGTCGTCCAATTCCTCCACAGGCTTCCCTTTAGCCTGCATGAACTCTGCTATCTCTTTGCGCAATTTGTAGAACCGTTTGAGCACTGCGCCTCGGCTCAACCAACGCACATCGGTGTGATAGGGAAGGCCCTGGTGGATGTCATTTTCAGATAAAAATGCATCGAATTGCCAGTGGTTGAGCCCTCTCGCTCTGATAAAATTGACAGTGGCAATAACAACACTCATAACATGCTCCATTTTCAGACTCTTGCAGCACAAAGCCTCTTGGTGTAATATACAGTGAAAATTCCAGAATACCTGGTCTGGGTTGGCCTCTCGTACCTTTTCTCTCAACTTAACCACTCCGGCCTTTCTCCCTACCATGGAAGGTGCACCATCCGTAGCCACACTGACAGCACGACTCCAGTCCACCTCCGGATTGTCAAGGGCCCCGACAAGGCTAACAAACACGTCGTTAGCCGTAGTGGTGTCTGTCAAAGGCACGATGGAAACAAACTCCTCGGTGACATGTAAGGAAGCATCCACTCCGCGAATAAATATCGCCAACTGGGCTGCATCAGTCACATCAGTGCTCTCATCGAGAGCAATGGAGAACGCGATGAAAGACTTAATCTTCTCTTTCAGTTGGCTGTTCAAGTCGCTGGAGAGCTCCTCCACTCTCTCGGTCACTGTAGGTCGGGATAAGCTGATGTTCGCTAGAGCTTGTCGCTTTTCTGGACACACTAGCTCCGCTGCCTTTATCATGCAGTTCCTCACAAATTCCCCCTCAGAGAAAGGCTTGGATACTTTTGCTATGCCATCGCATGGGAGATAGCTCACCTTCACTGCCCCTAATCAAGAAATAAAATGAAAAGTTATATAGAATTCCCATTCAAAAACAGCTGCAGTTAACATAAAAATTAGACTTGAATAAGATATTGTAACAGATCTAACGAAGGGGTGGAGCACAGAGGACAGCAGGACAGAGATGAGGTTTGTTAATATGGCTTTTATTGCTACACTTTTCAGTGAACAACTTCCCACTCAGACACACACCCACACACAACCGGCGTCTGGTCTGGAGATGAGCTCCCTCCACTCTCACTCTCCCTCCTCATATAGGGCGCGGTCACTGGGAAGACACACAAACAGGTTAATTGCTCTCGGGTGAAGTGATTCTGCCACTTACCTTCCCTGACTCCGCCCTCCTGTCACAGACCGGCGCTTGACCACGCCCCCGCTGCCACAGATATACAATTAAAACGAACCTTCATGTGTATCTCGGCATCTTGAGAAAGCTGCTTGTTGTTTTTGGAGGGATGAGGCGAGCTCGTTTAGCTTTTGTATCCGACGTTCCCCTGTGTATTCGTTGTACTTCTCCTGGTGGGTCTCGTAATGTCGTCTGATGTTGTACTCCTTTGGCACAGCCACTTGTTGCGAACAAATTAAACATACTGGTTTGCCCGCCACTTCCCAAAAGAAATACTTTTCTTTCCATCTCTCCTGAAAGATACGGCATTCAGTGTCAATCTTCCGCTTTTTTGATAACATCCTGACTGACAGATAGTGAGCGAGCGGCTCGTCCCTTGGTCAGTGCACGCGCTGCGACAGAGACGAAGAGAAGGCAACGAGGAGATAGAGTTGAGAACAGAGAAACGAGAGAGAGAGCAAGCGAGAAAGCAGAGATGGATTCAATAATTAATCTTGCGCTGGAGAAGTATGGAGTCCCCGTCCGATGTTGTGATCTGACTTTCACTGTTCGGCCGCTGCTTTTAAACAGTCTGTGGCGCGAATTGGACCGATGCAAATGGCAGGGCCATCAGGAAAATCTCCGCCTCTGACGTCAATGCGATCGGCAGTGAAAGACAGGTAATTGTTCTGTAATAATTGTTCGATGGGGTGCGGCAGACATTGATGGCTCTCTGCCGGCCGAACGATTAGAGGGCCATCAGCAAGGGGGCCGGATTAGATGTTCATTCGGGCCGGATCCGGCCCGCCACCATGGCACCAGTGGCTTAAACAGTAAGCAAAATGTGCATGTGCTACAAGAAACATTAAAATGATCAAGTTTGAACAGTATTGAAACACAAAAAGCTGGACCTTGGCCATAGGTGGGAATGTACACACAAAGTTGGGCTTAAAAATTTTGATCATACTTAAATAAGCTATATTAATACATTTCTTATTAATTTATTTCTTATTAGTAATAGAGCATTCATCGGGGCCTGTTATCTGACAAATATTCTCTACCTGTCTTGCCCTCTCTGAAACCCTGTCTCCTCAGTATATTGTTCTCCGTCTTTTTTTTTTTAATTATTCACAACAGCCTATACAAGTGCCTATAACAGCCTATTCAATGACTTAATAACCTACAAGTTTTTGGTCATGTTCATGAAAAAGACGCTAGCAAATATGTCCATTAATGCATTTAGGACAAATTGAGTGTGGCATATAATTTGTGCAAACTTTTTTTAAACTGACACCTCAATCTTTTTGGATTGACTTGAATTGAAGGAGACTATGCAATGTCAATTTCTGGCTGAATTAGACCACTTATTTGTACCAAAATGTGTTTCCCTGCGTTTTCACTGCCTATGTGCCTATTGCATACTGTCCTTGATTGATGTTTTGAATAACTGTTGCATTCTGAAGAGCATTAGGTTGTGTCAAAAAAATTATACAAGATTAGTCTTTCAGAGACATCCATTCTTCGTTCAAGGCATTTTCACACCACTGGGTTTAGCAGAACATAATCAAATAAAGTGCTTAAACAGTGAGCAAATGTGCTGCAAAAAACTGAATTTGAAGTGTTAACAGCATGTTCACAAAAAGCTAGAGAAGTCCTAAGTTTTGTGCGCTTGATTGTACAGGCCTGTGGCCTTCTTGGAGGCCTTGATGATCGTGGGCGAGGGCTCCCACTTAAAGCAGGGCTCCAAGTCTGCCATCTTTACAGTCATGATTGAGGAGAGGGTACCATCTAGGGCCAAACTGTTTCTTGTCTTTGTTTTGTTGAGGCCCACCACAGAAAACACCCTTTCTGCATTGGAATGTGGGAGGATGAGGACCAGCTTTGAAATCGCAGCAAGCCTCTGAAATTGGTTTACTCCTGTCACCTGTGCCAAATGAACCAAGAACACAATGGAAATATGCCCTCATGTGATGTTTCCTTTTATCTCTTTTGACAAATGAGTATAGGTTGATGCACAGACAAAATACATGCATCTCCCATGATGCTTTATATGTACTGGTATCAGTAATGCTCAAGAGGTTGTTTCTACTGTGTTCTTGGCGTACAAAAGTAAGCTTTACCTTATCTTTTCGTGTAGCCATTTCAGCCCAGAAGCTTTCGATTTCAAATTCCTCTGGGTGCTGCAGTGGTGGCAACGGCATTGTCTGGTACTCCAGAAACTCCTCTGCCAGTAGATCATGCTCCGCTGGTCCATGGTATGGGAGCAGGTGGGGAAACCTATTTATGAAAGTACAGTTACAAGTTACTTGTTTTTGATATATGGTCATCAACCAACAGCAGTAAATACATACAAACATTTAAAAAGAGATGCCACTTAGGGACAGCTCATTCTAAGAGGCAAAATTCTATGGTTAAAATGCCTTTTCATTAGCCTGGCCACAAATTCAAGATATTTTAGATAACAAGTAGTAATTACTGAAAGATCCTAACCTCTCAACAAAGTAAAGGACATCTATGTCACATTCAGACCTCTGTCGGAAATCTACAAATTTGGCATGCTTGAGCAGTGGCTCTTGGAGGGGCAGCTTCTTCAAAGCGTAGTCCACAGCGTTGATCAGAAATGGCAAAGCAGCCTCATGGAATTTCTCCATCTGCTGTGGTGTGATGTCTCCATCATCCAGTAACCTGTTGAGCTTAGCCCTGGTGGTGAAGCCAATGTTCAGCTTTCTTCCTGCCAAAGATACAACAAATCAGGTTAACAGAAATGCTGAGTTATGCTGATGATCTGCAAGAAGCTCAGTGGCTTTGGGCTAACCAGAAGCTTATTGTCGTCAATACAAGGACTAGGACAACCTTACCAGGTTTCTCCTTATGAGGCGAAAAATGGCTAGGTTCAAGGCAAAGCATCACATGAAGTTCCCCTATAGTCTGGCCTCATCACTTTGATATTAGAAATTTCAATTTTATTAATAAGAAATAATAATAATAATAATAATGATTAATAATCAAACACTGACCTGGTAAATGGTTGGCCTTTTCTTTATAGGGAATTTCATGAGCTGGTTCGCAGCCCTGATGACACCATGAACTTTGCACACAGCTTGCGAATGAATTTTAGCATCTACAACACAGATGTTTATAGCTGTAAAACACTGGGTGAAACCTGCTGTACAAGCTCCCAGCAGATAGCAGCAACAAAACCCAGAATGGAAAAAAAAAAAGACAGCAGAATCATATCCTGCTCTCCCATTGTACCTCAACTTGTAACAAAAATATTGATGACTGCTCTCACTGGAGGAGGAGGTTAAATGTGGTGAAAGTTGGTATGCTGGCCTGGAAGAACAGTAGGTACACCTCAGTCATGGGGTCAGTGAACAGTGCCTGAAGTCTCCTGAACCTCGCCTGCTTTTCATCTTGAATAGAACAAGCAACAAAAAACAAGGTTGTCAGTAACACAAGTGTACAGTTAACTATTCAGTAGCATTTGTAACTGCATAACAAAATGATGCAAGGCACCATACTAGCAGATTTGAAGTAGCTGGCCAGTGGTTCATAAAATCTCAGGATCCGTGTTACACAGTGCTCAAGACTTAACCAACGAACGGAGACGCGCATGAGGATCTCCATGTACTCTTTCATGGAGCTCACAAAACTCTCTGTTATAGACATTTCATTATAAATCATATGCATCCTAATGCTCTGTATTTTCAATATTCTAATTTGGTACTACCAAATGCACACCTGTCAGGTACCCTTTTCGATTTGTACTACCCTTGAACCAGTATCCGATATCGACTACCAGGTCCTCCAAATCAAAACTGGACACCTGCAATACATGAATTAAACTGTAAAAACATTGCATGTCAATACATGTAATCAGTACAGTGAAATAAAGTTACATCCAAAGTTGCATCAGGCCAATACTCGCATCAAAAAAGCCTGCCCCTGCTGATTTTGCAGTGTTATGAACTACATGACATGGGCAGCCATGGATGTAAATGCCTGGGTGCTTCTCTCGGACTCTGGAGGCGATGGAGTTGTGTGGACCAATGTTCACAGCAGCATTGTCTACCGACAGACCCACACAGTACCGCCAAGGAATATCCTTCTCTTCTAGGGTGGCATTTATTTTTGAAAAAAATCACGTCAGCTGTCCCACAGCTCTTCCCGCTGGTTGTGCACATACTGAGAAAGCGATGGACAACTTTGTTGTTCATAAATATATGGACAGTTAATGGGTTCATCTTCTCTACTCCTGTAATGACAGCATGAAAGCATAAAATGCTTGCATTTTTATAGGTTTAAAAACTAAAATCAGGCAAGATCATTATGGAAGAAAAAAATATATATAATATCCAATAGTTTGGGAAATACCTGTGTCATTAGAGCCATCTGTTATCAAGGTGTAGGGTGCTTCCTTCATTTTTGCCACTAACTCCTCTGTAAAGTATGGGGCCAGTGCTTCATTGACTATACACGAAGCTTTTGTTTGAGCACACCTATATTCTTGAGCTGTTTTGGAGTCTTTGAAACACTCTCTCAGTGCAGGGCCCCAGTGGTCGGAAAATGCCAGTGGGACATTGTGCTCAACTAAAGTTGCAGTCATTTTGACCTCAGCCCTCCTTGTCTGTAAGAAAAGAAGTTATTAGCACTCCTAAAAGAACATAGTTAAGTTTAAAAAGAGACACCAGAAAAAAATAGAGCACAGGTGCCCTATTGAGCTCTTAAGACGTAGAACTAAGAAAACACAACTGTAAAACATAATGCAGAGATTTTAAAAAAAAAAAAAACACCCAGAATTAGTCAAAACTATCAATCATGACGATACCATGATCAACCTGACACAAAAACTCTTTAACCTTGACAGGACCATGACACATAGCATACCTTAACCTCTTGGTCGGACATCCACCCCAATAGAGGGAGCAGACACTGCATATTGGGATATTGAGGCTGTGGACTGAAGAGCCCGTTGCTTGTCCTGATGGCTTTTGCTTTTTATGTGGTGCACTACATCTGCCACACCCTGGTGGCAATACGTGTTCTCCACATGGCATACTGCACACCAGCAGTGCGTGTTGAGGCTCCTTCTGGTAATGAATGGCCATGTAGAGGTCCACTCATTTTTAAAAGCACACCGATATGATGCTGCCCCAGACAATGCGCGACTCTTCGGGCCATGTCTGGGCTGCTGTTCTGGGGGAGATGCTGTCTGTTGCTGCTCTTCTGTCTGTCCTGTTTGATGGTCTTCTGTCTGTCCTGTCTGTTCTGAATGCTGCTCTTCTGCCTGTTGCCCTTCTGTCTGTCCTGTCTGCCTTTTCTGGCTTGGCTCGACTGTCAAATAAAATAAAATATTCCGCTTTTGTCCTGCCAGTGGTCTTACACTTCGGGACATCTTACCTTTGAAAGAATTCAAATAGTCATGTTGGTTTAATAAATCTACTCGGTCACAACAACATGACTTTTCCTGGAGGACAAGTTTATTGTGTTTATTCTGAATCTTACCTGCTCTGAGTGGTAGGCAGACCTACAGCAAAACGGTCAAGATCTTTGATATTACAGGTGACTATGCTTTATTTACTTTAACTGAGCAATTACATACATCATAAATAATTAAAAATAAATACCCTGTAAATAAACAATAGGCATGGTGGCTAATGGCTCTTCTTGCATTTGTAATATTATCTCTTACAAAAAAGCCCAACAGCGTCTGTACTTCCTCCGCAAACTGAGGAGAGCAAGAGCCCCGGCCCCCATCATGCACACTTTCTACAGAGGCACCATCGAGAACATCCTGACCAGCTGCATCACTGTGTGGTACGGCGCCTGCACCCTGTCCTGCTGCAAGTCTCTGCAGCGCATCGTGAGAGCAGCTGAGAGGATCATTGGTGTCTCTCTCCCTTCTCTAATGGATATTTATAACTCCCGCCTCACCCGCAAAGCCATCAGGATTGCAGGTGACCCCACCCATCTCACAGCCTCTTCAGCCTGCTGCTGTCGGGGAGGAGACTGCAGAGTCTCCGGGCCAAAACCAGCAGGCTCAAGAACAGTTTCTTTCACCAGGCAATATCATAGTCGCCACTGAAGTCCACTCCATCCTTGTTTACCGTCAATGGATCGGTCACTCGTCAAACAGTCCGCCAGAATCCGAGTAGGGAATGGCTGAGCGTAGCTGTCAGTCAAACACAAGTTAGCCAATGGGAATGCATTCCTGGACAGCCCACCCACACCTCAAGTTTGTGCCAAAACTGCAAGCAAAAAGTCAGGGAGCGCAAACCATAGATATACATAGAAGACTAGATGCCTCGTCCCCGTTGCCCATCAACGAAGTCAAACGTCCGCACATGGCGGCCATCTTACCTCAGACAGCTGGCTTACCCATTACATTGTGTTGGTAGCGATATGTACTTTTCAGATGACCGTAACTTCCTCAAATTTCAATCGATATTCAAACAGTTTGGTTTGTTACATTAAAAAAACAAACAAAAAAAACAGAAGTATGTATTTATAATATTAATGATGAATAATCATTTTATGTTTTAAAAAAAATACATGCTGAAATTCCTATGCTGTGAGAAGCCTAACACTGCATACTTATGGATAACTGCGGCCTTAGGACAAATAACCATACAATTTATTTCCAATTTTTAGTGAAAATATTTTTACATGTGATAGGGCCGTAGGGGAAGCTAAAGTTAAATAAACAGCTTACTCACTTCTGAAACTTCAGAAATACTTCATCCACCTCAAAAACCTAATGCACTCACATCATAGTATAATAACAAATGTAAACTCACATCATAGCATAACAACAAATGTAAACTCACATCATAGCATAATAACAAACGCAAACTCACATCATAGCATAATAACAAATGCACTGCCCGAGTAAGTAATAGTATAAAACAGTGACAGCGACTCATGGTAGTTTATGACAAAAAAAGCATTTAATTAAAATCACATGTGGTTATACTTCCAAGGATAAAAAGATATCTTTACATTTACAAAAAGAACATTCAAAGCTGATTATCATGTCAAAGTCAATATATGTTAGCACAGAAGATTGAAATTTCATTTGACTAGGCTCCAATGTGCAGTTAAAATAAAACTAAACATACTGATATAAACATCTACAATTAAAACACACACAGACACACACATCATCTTGTCATCAAAGTCAGTACTTTGATTTCCTCTAGAAATCATAATGTAAGTTGTTTTAAATTAACCAACCCGAAAATGAAAACCATGTGCAAGTGCAACTTCAGTTATTGAAAATATTATCTCATGACCTTCCATGTAAAATTACTTGGTGCTACGAGCTAGCCTAGCATGAAACACAACTTTGACAAAGCTGCAGTAAGTCGTTTTTGAAGAGAAAAGGTACGATTTTAGCATGTTCAAGCACCCAGAATTACAACCACATTAATAATGTTTTAATAAATCAAACCATTTGTATATACATCAAAATTTCAGCGAGATAAGAGAATAAACATTTAAGCACCTCAATGGTCTTACCTCAGTGTACCGCAAATTCTGTGGAAAAGCTTGCCTGTGGTAAGATGGCCGCCCTGTGCGGACGTTCTGGAATACGCGGTGAGGCATCTAGTCTTCTATGTAAATCTATGGCGCAAACGAGAAAGCTGGAATCGCAACCAAAATAAATTACGTCAAACAAAACTGAGAAAGACGCGGAACAAAAATAAAAGGTTTCTGAAGAGTAATAGACTGATATTTTGCACGATTACATGAATAATTTGTTTGCCAGTCTAAAAAAATAGACTTTTTTTCTTGTATTTTGATTTGTCGTTTTTGTTTGATATTTCAAAAGTATTGTATGAACATTTTGGGACAAAATTGATTCCATAGTGCTCTCCCATGCTGCTTGTTGGGGAAGATGGAGGCTGTGGCACAGCAGTAGGCCGATAATGATTTAGCACGCCGAGTACACAGCTCTCGATGTGGCATTAAATATTCTCACAACACACATAGGCTAAACCGATTAAGAAACTTTATACAAGTTCATTACGCCAGTAACGCCACACATTGGCGTGCATATGTACAAACCTGTCTGAGACACCCGTCTTCAACTCGGATACCTTCTTCTCCCTCTACACTGTGTTCCAAATTATTATGCAACAAGTGTTTAAGAGTGGTAAGGTAAGATATTTTTTGTTTGTCAGTTAAACTCATGAATGGTAATGTGTATCATCTCATCTCATTATCTCTAGCCACTTTATCCTTCTACAGGGTCGCAGGCAAGCTGGAGCCTATCCCAGCTGACTATGGGCGAAAGGCGGGGTACACCCTGGACAAGTCGCCAGGTCATCACAGGGCTGACACATAGACACAGACAACCATTCACACTCACATTCACACCTACAGTCAATTTAGAGTCACCAGTTAACCTAACCTGCATGTCTTTGGACTGTGGGGGAAACCGGAGGAAACCCACGCGGACACGGGGAGAACATGCAAACTCCACACAGAAAAGCCCTCGCCGGCCCTGGGGCTCGAACCCAGGACCTTCTTGCTGTGAGGCGACAGCGCTAACCACTACACCACCATGCCGCCCTAATGTCTATCAGGGCTCTGTATATCACTGAAACCAATTGAAGACACCTGTGCTAATTAGTTTGGCAGGTGAGTCCAATTAAAGGGGAAACTACTAAAGAAGGTTGTCCCACATTATTAAGCAGGCTACCATTTTCAACCAAAATGGGCAAGAAAAAGGACCTGTCGGCTGCTGAAAAGCAACAAATAGTTGAATGTTTGGGTCAAGGCATGGCAACAATCAAAATTGCCAAGAGACTTCATCGCGATCATCGCACTATCAAGAAGTATGTAGCTGATTCAGAGCACACACGTGTGCGTGCTGATAATGGAAAATCCAGGACTCTTTCCTACAGGCAAATACGTTGGATCAAAAGAGCAGCTGTAAAAATGCCCTGTCATAGCAGCAGACAAGTTTTTGAAGCTGCTGGTGCCTCCAACGTGCCCCGAACAACAAGATGCAGGGTCCTCCAGGGGTTTGGAGCGGTGCGTAAGCCATCGTTTCGACCTCCCCTATCCATTGGACACAAGCAGAAACGGCTCCAGTGGGCCAGGCAATACATGAAGACTGACTTCAAAACTGTTCTGTTCACCGATGAATGTCGTGCAACCCTCGATGGTCCAGATGGATGGAGTGGTGGATGGTTGGTTGATGGCCACCCCATGCAAAACAAGGCTACGGCACCAACAAGGAGGTGGTGGAGTGATGTTTTGGGCTGGAATCATGGGGAGAGAGATTGTCGGCCCTTTTAGGATCCCTGATGGTGTGAAGATGACATCCATAACGTATGTGGAGTTCCTCAAAGAACACTTCCTGCCATGGTTCAAAAGGAAGAATCGTGCTTTTCGAAACAAGATCATTTTCATGCATGACAATGCACCATGTCATGCTGCAAAGAATACATCTGCATCTCTGGCTGCAATGGGCATCAAAGGAGACAAACTTATGGTGTGGCCCCCATCCTCCCCTGACCTCAACCCTATTGAGAACCTTTGGAGCATCATCAAGAGAAGTGTTTATGATGGTGGGAGGCAGTTCACATCTCAACAACAGCTCTGGGAGGCTATTCTGTCCTCATGCAAGGCAGTTCCAGCAGATGCTATCCAAAAACTGACAAATTCAATGGATGGAAGACTTGAGAAGGCCCTTTTCAACAAGGGGTCTTATGTTCAGATGTGACTTCACTTGTGATAATGTTTTGATTTAAATAGTGTTTGATTTCAGTTACATTTCAGTTAGTCATGACCTGCTAATGTTTCTAATTTCACACATGACCATTTTTTGTTCTTTATGACAATAAAATATTTGGAAACTCAATTGTGCGTAATAATTTGGAACATGCATTTTGGGTGCATTTGTGTTTTTTATTTCTTAAAAATTTACTGTTATCATTGGGAGGTTCGTTCAAAAACATTTGAATTGTACTCTAATGGTTGATGACTGGAAAATCATGATGACTGCCATTAATATAGATAATTTAGGAAAATCTGAGAAAATATGATTTGCATAATAATTTGGAACACAGTGTAAATTGACGGTAGGCAATTATCCAACTTCCGGCGGGTGCACCATCATTAGGTGCGCCACCTACCATAGGGGAGTGTGTACAGAGGGAACACCTCTCTGCCTGTTTAGCCGTGCGTAAGGCATAATTGATCGATCGCAAGTGGTTGGCGCAACGCAATGGGTAGCCTAGATCAGATAGATAAACTAGATTTAGAAATCGGAGGTATGGCGTGTGAAGACAGTCAAATACGTGCGTCTCGCGACTTGGCAACCCAGCCATTAACCAGCATCCTCGCTTCCCCGTGATCGCTGATTTTTTTTTTTTTTCCCGATTTGTAACGGGGATTCTGATTGGCTCGTGTCACGCGCGCGTGCGCATTTGTGCTTTTCGTCACGATAAGTGGTCCGAAGCCAAGTGAAGATGTCCGGCTTTCTATTGCTGTTGTCTGAAGAAAACTACAGCTAAAAAAAAAAAAGCCTCTACTACCGGATTACTTAGTCAGAAAGAAGCGCAGGATAGATCTACGCGGCACTTAGTTTATTAGCGGCTATGATCCGTACAAAATTCCTCAGAACGACCGGAGTGACGGTGCAGATTTGTGGCTTAGCGTTAGCATTAGCTATATGTTGGAATATACCTTCTTTTTCCTGAAGAGTCCCAACACGGAAGAACAGCTTAAAGAAAAGAGAAAAAAATACAAAAAGCAAGAAAACCTTATTTGTGTAAACACTTTCCCCCCGACATGAGCTTTTGGGAGCATCAGCCTCCTAAACGCAATGGCAAACTGAATGATAAGAAAACACTGCAGTACAGACGCCTGTTTTATAATTCATCTTTGCAATATTGCTCACCGCCTAGTGGCCAGTGTTAATTACTAACACTGGCCACTAGGCGGAGTGTATGACTGGTAATTACTAAAACTGGCCACTTGGCGGAGTGTATGACTGGTAATTACTAACACTGGCAACTAGGCGGTGTGTATGACTGGTAATTACTAACACTGGCCACTAGGCGGAGTGTATGACTGGTAATTACTAACACTGGCCACTAGGCGGAGTGTATGACTGGTAATTACTAACACTGGCCATTAGGCGGAGTGTATGACTGGTAATTACTAACACTGGCCACTAGGCGGAGTGTATGACTGGTAATTACTAACACTGGCCACTAGGCGGAGTGTATGACTGGTAATTACTAACACTGGCCACTAGGCGGAGTGTATGACTGGTAATTACTAACACTGGCCACTAGGCGGAGTGTATGACTGGTAATTACTAACACTGACCACTAGGCGGAGTGTATGACTGGTAATTACTAACACTGGCCACTAGGCGGTGTGTATGACTGGTAATTACTAACACTGACCACTAGGCGGAGTGTATGACTGGTAATTACTAACACTGGCCACTAGGCGGAGTGTATGACTGGTAATTACTAACACTGGCCATTAGGCGGAGTGTATGACTGGTAATTACTAACACTGGCCACTAGGCGGAGTGTATGACTGGTAATTACTAACACTGACCACTAGGCGGTGTGTATGACTGGTGGTACACGTACACGGACAAACCACAAAAAATCGACTCGATGGGTTTACCATTTTTTCTTAGGTATGGTGCTCCGCTCGGAGCTCCGGTATAATCATCCATAAAGTCCTCAATAGTGCTCCCATTTTTATCCACCTTAGTACCTCCCCACAGAGTGTTATGTGCATTAAAATCTCCACACAATACTAATTTTCCATTTATCCCCCCACCACGGGCGATTGCTCTAAGACAACGAGGGAGGCTCAGCCTCCTCTAAAAATGACGAACATCGTGTAGGATGAATTGCGCTAGGCTTATGTTATAGCGGACCTTATAACATTGCTATTTCAGATCCAGAATCATAGAAATATATGTGCTCAACCCAACTACAGTGTGAAATCATTCCGTTATAACTTTAATGTGCGCGTGAGTTTTTCCCCCTCGTGACAGCGCGATGCAGCCCAGCCTCAGTGCACTAAAATGGCATTTGGGAGCTATGCGCTTTTCAATCTCAAAATGCAAGACGATTATTGGACAAATACTGCGAAAACGCCCGCCCACGGAGTCTCACGGACTCCCAGCCTCAGTGGACTTCAATGGCATTTGGGAGCTATGCGCGTTTCAATCTCAAAATGCAAGACGGTTATTGGACAAATACTGCGAAAATGCCCGCCTACGGACTCCCAGCCTCACATGGGAGGGACATGGCAGTTTCCGCGAGGAGACTGGTGATTGGTGAAAGCCGCCGGATATTTTCTTTGATTGACAGCTCCTTTCAACTATAGACAGGCAGCGGTGAATCTCAGTTCAGTCCCATGCGGATTCGCAAGTGCTGTGGTTTATTGTAAGAGATCGGCTTACATTTCGATTTCATTCATTACATACGGTTTCTACCAGCTTTTTTAGTTTGTATATATTTTCATTGTAAATAAAGTGTAAATAAAGTGTTGTCAAGTTTGCTATCTTGGTTCCAGAAATTTCGTTTATTTGAGTGACTGAACTTGAGGGGGCTAGTCAGCTAGCAAGAAAGCTGCGCACGGATGCCAAGCATTGCTGATTTAATTTTGGCGAAGCCATTTGCCAGTCTTCCTTTCGAGGAAAAAATTAAAATTAAAGAGCAGGGTAGACCAACGCCTCAAATTGACTTGGTGAAAAAGGTAGGGAATAATACTCGTTCCTTTCAGCTCTCCTGGTACGAGAAAGTGAATTGGCTAACAGCAAGTGACCCACATCAACAACAGTAAATAGGCTACTTTCGTAATATGTCATGGATGGACCAAAAATATAGAATCTATTTAAAATGTTTATGCTGAGTATATTATATTGGAATATATATTTTTCTGGATATGAATTAAACACAGCTACAATTTGGAAAACATTTTTAAACAAAAACACAGCCGAGAACATTTCACACTACAGACCTGGATTAAAAGTGAAGGGTTATCAAAATTGTCAATAAAACATTTCTCAGTCAAAATAAGTAAAATATAAGGAAAGTGTCATTGAATGAAATGTGTGGCACCCAGCTCTACTGCTGAGGTTCCTGACAAAGAGCTGCTTTCAATAATGATCAATTTTTAAACAACATGCCACAATTTTAAAATATAAAATGTTAAAATATACCCCCCCCCCCCCCCCCCCCAACACCACCATCATGTATATTGGACAGTAGGCTAATGGGCCAAAAGAACCTGTTATTTCACAGTTTGTGATGCTGCCAACAATCAGCCAGATCAGAGGCAAGAGTATGGGCAAAATTGATGTTTTTTCTTTTAAAATCTGGAAATATCGTAACCGACCAGCCTCCCCTGTTTGAAAGACTACCAGCCGCCACTGCCCCCCACACATACCATCTAGCATCTCTCTCAAAATTCTTTTACCAGGGTAATAAAAGTTGACAATTTTAATCTTAGTTTTACCTACCCAAATCTCAACCAGAACTGCTTCAACCTTTTTATCTATGTTTAAAGCTCTGTAATTAATCCCTTGCTGAATAAATGTGGCCACTCCACCTCCTGCAGTATCCCTGTCTTTACGCACTGCTATGTATCCATGTATTATAAAATCAAGTGATGGTTTTAACCAGGTTTCCTGTATACAGATAATGTTTGGTTTAACAATTTGTTCCTCAATCAAGTATTTTAGTTCCTGACCATTAGCAATTAAGCTCCTGGCGTTCCACTGTAGAATAGATAAAGTCATTATTTACTGCCACATGGTGCTTGATTATCAAATACCCCAATTGTGAATGGAATCAACTGACAATTCATGAATCTCTAGATACCTTTCCACTGCTTTTTAAATTATTTTATTCTATCAATTCTACTTGCTACTTGGGCTGAGCAATTAACCACTTCCACCATAAAAGCAATGAAATTTCTCTTATCCACAAAGTCTCTTCAGTTACTTTACAGCATTTCTGAGTCATTTGAGTTTGATTAGGGGGTAAAACTACTGGAGTCATGCTTACTTTAACCCTTGATTTTGCTTGGTTTTCTTTGTCAACCTTTTTAATAGCTTCAGCATAAGTAACGCTCTCTTTCATCTTAACATTTTGCACTTGAATTGCTCTTTTATACATCTCGCACCCTTTATAGGCCGCACTGTGTTCACCTCCACAGTTACAGCACTTGATTTTTGTTCCTTCCTCACATTTACCATATTCATGTTCGCCTCCACATTTAGCACACCTAAGTTTTGACTTGCACACAGAAGAAATGTGTCCATATCGCTGACATTTAAAGCATCTAATTGGTGGGGGGATGCAAGGCCTCGTCATATAACTTATATATCCAATCATGATCCGCTCAGGCATCTTAACCTCATCCAACACTAACAAAATAGACAAACTTGGTCCTTTAATTCCATTCCTAATTATTGGCAAACGCTTGACTTTGTTGATTTTAACTCCTTTTACATTGCTCTTAATATCGTCCTCTAACAAGTCAGTCGATACACCTGATATCACCGCCATTACTTTACCTCTTTTTTCCCAGTCTTGGGCTTTAATTTGTTTCCCCAGTAAAGTTTTAAGCTTCATTAATCCCATTCTCTGATCTCTATCTTGACAAACAACTAACAGGTTACCATCTTTTAACGTTCTGATGGAGCGAACTTCACCTACTTGCCTATAAATGGCTTCACTGACTTTCAATGGGTTTAATACAGTATACAAGGGGTTTGAAATCGGATCACAACTTTAACATCAGTCCTCAATCTTTTCGCTTCATCTTGTTGAGCTTTCACCTTTCTTTTCTTCGATGCTCTTTGAACCAAATTCCATTTACCTGACTTATCTTCACCTTCACTTATATTACTCTCACTGTCATTCTCTTCTGAAAATTCCTCCAAATCATTAGTTTCACACTCATCTAGAACTCCTTTCAATCCATGATCGCACCCCAGTCCACCAAACGCCAGTTGCACTGAATCTGGCGGCTCTTTCGCATTTCCGGAAGCACTCATCGCCCCTCTACACCGTTAGACCTCCGAGGAGTTCATTCGGACTTCACCCAACTTTTTGTAGCACTTTCCCGAGAACAGACGGACGCTTCTGATTGGCTATCCCAAATAACAGTCCTCATACACGAATCTTCCAGAGCGGAGTTCTCAACCTCTGCATTCTTTTAATACTACTGTTCAAAGTGCAAAGACAGCACCAAGTAAACTGAACAATAATGGAAGACCATGAATGCTAAATGGTGCTACAAAGGGTTTATGATAATTTTAAACACAATCCCAGAAGAGGCATCACAATTCAAGTTATTTTCAATTACATATACATTTAAGTCACGTTTTCAACATGCATGTTAGTTCTTTTAGTGATTAGCTCATACTACTGCCTACTACAGCATATCATCAATCATGACAATAGTTGTATACGATATTACCGTATATGGGAAGAGAGTTCTCTTGGTCACGCAATTTTCACACTGGCTAAACTGGTCATCACAACTAGAGGATCTAAGACCTTTCATAATCAGTTACTACTGAAACCTCTTCCTCTCCAAAACTCAGGTGTGTTAGTGGCATTTATAGAAGGGAACACTTTTTAAGCTGATTTTAATTTGAAACAATCTTCATTCACAGAATTTTAATCTTTAGATTGTGGACAAATAATTTTAACATCACTTTTAAACTGTACACAAACTGATAAGTCACCTGTGGGTGCCTTACTTTCCCATTGATTCGATTCGATTCGATTAGATTCAACTTTGTCATTGCACGTCACAGGTACAAGGCAACGAAATGCAGACTGCATCTAACCAAAAGTGCATAGCAGTAAATAACATAAGTGTAATATACATAAATATAAATGTACAGAAATTACAGGGTATGGAATGGTATAATGATATGATATAGATATTGACAGTATGTACAAATGTGCGGTATGAATGTACTATAATGCAATGGTATGATATGATATAGATATTTGCAGTATATATAAAATGCGGTATGAATAAACAGTAGTGCAAATGGTGATAAGTGCAGTGATAGTAATAGTGCAATGAAGTCAGTTCAAGTCAATTCAGTTTGGTCGGGGGGGGGGGGGTTGGTGTGTGTGTGTGGGGGGGGGACGTCAGGGAGCGGAGTTTAGCAGTGAGACAGCAGAAGGAAAAAAACTGTTCCTGAACCTGGTGGTTTTGGTCTGAAGGCTCCTGTAGCAACTTCCAGAGGGCAGGAGAGTGAACAGTTTGTGTGCTGGGTGGCAGGAGTCTTTGTTGATGTTTATGGCTCTCCTGAGACATCGCTTCCTGTAGATATCCTCTATAGCAGGAAGTGAGGCTCCCACGACACGCTGGGCAATTTTCACCACCTTCTGCAGTGCCTTCCAGTCCGAGACAGAGCAGTTCCCATGCCAGACTGTAATACAGTTAGTTAGGATGCTCTCAATGATACAGCGGTAGAAGTTCACCAGGATGTCTGAAGAGAGGTGTTTTTTCTTCGGAGTCCTCAAGAAAAAGAGACGCTGGTGAGCCTTCTTGACTAGGTTGGAGCAGTTGGTTGTCAAGGTGAGGTCCTGCGAGATGTGGATCCCTGGGAATTTGAAGCTGGTCACACGCTCCACTGCTGCACCACTGATGTGGATGGGTGTGTGTCAGCATTCCTCCTGAAGTCCACAATGAGATCCTTGGTGGTGATGCAGAGTCGTAGTTCGTCTATTTTGTTCGCCAGAGACCGGACATTAGCAAGGAAAATGCTGGGCAAAGGGAGCCGATCCGGTGTTAGCCTTAGCTTGGCTCGTAGCCCCCCCCCCCGCTTACCCCGCCTCTGTTTACGGTCCCGACGCTGTCTATGAGCACTTCCGCCTGCCTGGAAAAAAGTGAGCAGCCTCCGGTGTTCTGGAGGTCTCTGGGGTAAGTCAAAGATTGGTGATAAAACTGTCGGAGTTTTGTGATCCAATGTCCAAGAGCTCCTGTCTGCTGTAAGATGTTAAAGCAGTGCTGTACTGAATGAACAGTCCAGTAAGGAGCAGGTAAAACACTGCTAATTTGCAAAATCTGGAGAGATGCTGAGCCTCACATTTTAAGTTTAAAATAATTAATTTCTATAACCCCTGCCAAACAATAACAAGAGAGATGCTTGAAAACATCTGTGAGGAGGGAAATCTCATCTCATTATCTCTAGCCACTTTATCCTGTTCTACAGGGTCACAGGCAAGCTGGAACCTATCCCAGCTGACTACGGGCGAAAGGCGGGGTACACCCTGGACAAGTCGCCAGGTTATCACAGGGCTAGGAGGGAAATCGTAGAATTATTTTTTGTGGAGACTTCAATGCACATAATGCACTATGGGGAAGCATACGAACAGATGAAAATGGGAGTACAATTGAGGAATTTATGGATGATCACGAACTAGTCTGTTTAAATGATGGAAGAGGCACCAGATTTGATGTAGTTCATGGAGCAGAATCAGCCATTGACCTTACTATATTATCAGAACAAATAGCAGGAATCAGTCAGTGGGAAGTTTATAACAATACTCTATTAGGAAGCGATCACTACCCTATTTGGACCAAGATACAAAAACAAGATGCAAGTTTGGAAGAAAATTGGTACCCTTGATGGAAAATGAGAGAAGCCAACTGGGGACTTTATAATATGAGAGCAAGTGGTAAATTTATGGAGATTATGTCAAATTTAAGTGATGATATTGAAGAGTTAAACTCCATAATTACAAATATCATGTATGAATCAGCAGAGGAGACTATAGGCAAATCTTCTGGGATAAGCGAAAAGAAAATGGTTTCATGGTGGACAGACGAATGTAAAGAAGCAGTCAAAGCCAGAAATAAAGCATTTAGAATGGTGAAAACAAATCATTCTTTTAATAACTTGATATCTTATAAAAAAAGCACAGTCTAAAGTTAAAAGAATCATAAGAGAAACCAAAAAGAAATACTGGAGGAATTTCTGTAGTACCATTGGGGCAGAAATAAAGGTTAGTGAGGTATGGGGAATGATTAGAAAGATGGGAGGAATAAGAAGAGATCTCACTTTACCAGTAATTAAAGACAATGATGACGAAGCAGTAACTAATGAAGAAAAAGCAGAGATGCTTGCTAGGGCTTTTGTTAAGGTGCATAGCTCTCAAAACTTATCAAATGAAGAGTTATTATGGAGAACAAAAAAGATTGAGGATAATGGTAACATACTGGGAAGGAAAGAAGTGAGAGTGCCCTTGATAAAAACTCTACATTGTTTGAACTGAAGCGAGCAATCATAGGTGTTAAGAATACATCTCCAGGTAGAGACAGAATATGCTATAAGATGATTGACCAGTTATCTGATGTGGCTAAAAAAGTGGTTATAAAGTTTGGGAACAAGGTAGGCTGCCCGCTAGTTGGAAACACTCAATAGTTGTACCAATAGCTAAACCAGGTAAGGATAAGGTAGAGGTCAAAAGCTATAGGCCTATAGCTTTAACATCCAACTTCTCATTCTCATTATCTCTAGCCGCTTTATCCTGTTCTACAGGGTCGCAGGCAAGCTGGAGCCTATCCCAGCTGACTAAGGGCGAAAGGCAGGGTACACCCTGGACAAGTCGCCAGGTCATCACAGGGCTGACACATAGACACAAACAAACATTCACACTCACATTCACACCTACGGTCAATTTAGAGTCACCAGTAAACCTAACCTGCATGTCTTTGGACTGTGGGGGAAACCGGAGCACCCGGAGGAAACCCACGCGGACACGGGGAGAGCATGCAAACTCCACACAGAAAGGCCCTTGCCGGCCACGGGGCTCGAACCCGGACCTTCTTGCTGTGAGGCGACAGCGCTAACCACTACACCACCATGCCGCCAACATCCAACTTATGCAAGTTAATGGAAAGGATGATAACTAAGCGATTGGTATACGAGATGAGAAAGAAGACCTCTTTTTTTCTCTCGTCAGAGTGGATTTAGAAATGGTCATACAACTATGGACCCAATAGTCTGTCTGGAAAATGAAATTAGGAAAGCTCAGGTAAACAAGGAGTCAGTCTTAGCAACGTTTTTCGACATTGAAAAAGCATATGATATGCTCTGGAAAGAGGGTATTTTATTTAAATTGAATAAAATGGGAATAAACGGTAAAATGTTGAATTGGATTAGGGATTTTTTTTTAAAGAATAGAACAATAGAGGTAAGAGTTGGAGTAAACCATTCAAATATTTACACTGTAGAGAATGGTACCCCGCAGGGAAGTGTATGCAGCCCCATACTGTTTAATATAATGATAATGATTAATGATGTTTTTAACAACATAGACTCCAGAATCAGGAGAGCACTTTATGCAGACGATGAGGCACTGTGGGTGAGAGGCCGAAATACTAATAATCTGAGGAACAGAATGCAAGCAGCAACAAACAAGGTCGAAAGATGGTGACATGAGTGGGGGTTTCATTTGTCTGTTGAGAAGACACAAGTTATCTGTTTTTCAAAAAAAAGGACTAACCCTACAGTGGACCTCAGACTACCGGTATATAGGCAGCCACCATTGAATGTGAAGGGGGCGTGTCCCCTTCACATTTCATAATTCTTCGTTTGGACCCCCCCACATTTAACATAAAATATTAGTTCACCCAGCGCCATTTCTATTGCTTCGTGAAAGAATCCATTCCACTTGATTGATAAGAGAATACACATACCACTGAAAATCCACTCCGGGTTTTCCGGGCGTTACCTACAACAACTCACCGTACGCAGGTGAAGTGAATCTCAGTGCGAGCAGAGACATGTTGGTGCAGCTGCTCGAAAGTGGAGGAGGTGACGTCAGCCCCATTGCCACCTCACAATGTCTAGCTTTTGCGAAAACCTTCTTCTTTTGTTATATGCCCTCAAAATTAACCCTAGGCCACGTTAAATTAATGTTCAACTAAACAATAAAATAAGCTTAGCCTAATGGGGTATTCTTGGTTGATGATGAATTGTTTGCAATATTTGCTCCCTTCCCAGACACAATGGACATAAGGACATTCTTTACAAAGAAGCAGACAGTCAGTCAAAATTTCCCCACAGGACAGGTTTCTTTTGTCCCAATGGGAATGTTAGTGCAGTTAGCTGGCTAGTCAATGTTAGGAGATGTATCAGCTAGCTTAATGTTAGCTATCATTTAATTCAAACCCAGTAGGCCTGCCTTACTGTAATGCCAAGAATGAGGTCAAGTCTGCTCTGAGGATATTTATTGATTCCCTGTTGTGATTTGAAGAACTTGTTTTGTCTGGTCTTTGCCAGTTTTCTGGAAAGTAACATGGGAAATCAGTGTATGGGGAAGGAATAGTAGAAAGGAAAACAGTGGAGAGAGATGGATGTTATTCCACTGTGGAATTTCCACAGACATCCCAAATCTCCCGGAAGTTCCGGGAGTGTCTCCCGCATATTGATAGCAACTCCCTGATGCCCAGAAATTACATAAAATCTCACGGAATCTACAGCAAGCGAGCAATCTTCATCCCGAACCTATCGACCAGTCAGTGAGTGCATAGAGCATGAAAAAGAGCAGCACCTGCTCCAGCTGTTTTCTGGAACCCAGGAAATTAATGCATGGTACAAATCATCGGGGGTTTTTTGTTTGTTTTTTTGTAACTGATTTGGTGTTCAACTTTCACAGTTATGATAAAGCAGTGTCTCTTTGTAATCGTCGTCTTTGTAAGCTCACTTGCTCGGCAGAAGGCTCAGTAATGGCAATAAATTACTTTCACTTTCAGTGCTGGAGCTGCAGAAGCAGGTGGCGCGCAACCGCCAGGAATTTGTTCGGATTCACCTCCAAAACTAAGTCGCTCATAAAACTACAACCTTTTCTGGTTCAAACAGAACCAATTAGGACCATGCACACCCTTTCTATTTTGTGCTACAACGTTAAGTAGAGGTGTGTGTGTGTGTGGGGGGGGGGGGGGGGGTGTCAACGCGTAATTACCGTTACTTATTTATTAATTTATTTATTTTGACTAAAATAATCGTATCTCTGCAACCATACAAGATTTTTTTTTTCAAAATTCCAAACCCTATGATCTTATTGCAGTGTCCCTTTACAGAGAGCTGATTTTAAGGTGAATTGAACCTGTTTGAAATTTTAAGGTAAAGTCTCTACAATAATCATGGAACTGGAGTGAAGGAAAAAGCCATTGCAAGATTAATTTATAATTTATAAACTTCCCTGTGTATTTCTGAATCTTGTCCTTGCCTTTTTGTTATATTATATGATGTTATATTGCATCTAAAAACACGATTTCAATATCAAATGAATGGACACGCCATCCTGTTATCTCTCTCAACTAACTCATCTGAGTTTTCTGTGTTTATAGGCTCTGAAAGAGATTCTCTCACAACATGAGCAAAATTTACGCTGTTCAATTAATACTGTATCTTCAGGTACTATTAACCCATCCATCTTCCATCAAATATGTGATTTTCCGATGTGAAAATCAGCACTCTCCAGGCACAAGACAAAGCAATTCTACAGAGATGCGAGAGCATTCTACGTCAGAAGTTTTCAAAAAAAAAAAAAAAAAGGAAAAATTCCCAATGAGAGATCAAATCTTGATGAATCTGTCAGTGGTCAATCCTGAGAACCATGATGATGTGAAACCAGAGCAGATTGTGACTTTGGCAGAGAGATTTCCAAATGTAATGAAGGCAGATGCCAGAGAACAACTCCATTTAGAAGTCCTGGATTATGTCTCATCTAACCTGGAAGCACTGGTGCCAAATTAGAAGAATTTACCAGTTGATGAGTTCTGGGGGGGGGATCCAGATTCAATCAGTAAGGAGCTTAATATATGGCACATTGTAGTTATCATAGTTTATGGGTTGGGGGCAGCTAAATCCCGAAGTCAGGGTGTCAGCTATGAATCTGAGTGAACTGAGTGAATTCAGGTATTGTTCATCTCCAAAAGGCCACCCCAAAATCCACCAGAATGCAGGAAATCACATCAACCAAATCCAAATTTTCTGGGGGAGTACCCCCCCCAAAAAAAATCCTTCCCCAAAGAGGGGGACCTCCCTGAATTTAATTTTGTCAGGTTGGGATGTCTGTATTCCAGGTGGATTGTGAAGGAAAGGGGGATAAAAGTTATGAAGTGGTAGAAATTGTGGTGGCACCAATGTAAGAAGGAGTTATATCTATATATCTGTTTGTTATACTAATCTGTAAATCAGTGGCGGCTGGTAGTCTTTCAAACAGGGGAGGCTGGTTGGTTACGATATTTCCAGATTTTAAAAGAAAAAAGAAAAAACACATCAATTTTGCCCATACTCTTGCCTCTGATCTGACTGATTGTTGGCAGGGTCAGAGGTTCTTTTGGCCCATTAGCCTACTGTCCAATATACATGATGGTGGTGTTGGGGGGGGTATATTTTAACATTTTATATTTTAAAATTGTGGCATGTTGTTTAAAAATTGATCATTATTGAAAGCAGCTCTTTGTCAGGAACCTCAGCAGTAACAGCAGAGTGTTCTGGAATAGGCACAAAGACTGACCTTAGGGAGCCAAACATAGAGCTGGGTGCCACACATTTCATTCAGTGACACTTTCCCTATATTTTACTTATTTTGACTGAGAAATGTTTTATTGACAATTCTGATAACCCTTCACTTTTAATCCAGGTCTGTAGTGTGAAATGTTCTTGGCTGTGTTTTTGTTTAAAAATGTTTTCCAAATTGTAGCTGTGTTTAATTCATATCCAGAAAAATATATATTCCAATATAATATACTCAGCATAAACATTTTAAATAGATTCTATATTTTTGGTCCATCCATGACATATTACAAAAGTAGCCTATTTACTGTTGTTGATGTGGGTCACTTGCTGTTAGCCAATTCACTTTCTCGTACCAGGAGAGCTGAAAGGAACGAGTATTATTCCCTACCTTTTTCACCAAGTCAATTTGAGGCATTGGTCTACCCTGCTCTTTAATTTTAATTTTTTCCTCGAAAGGAAGACTGGCAAATGGCTTCGCCAAAATTAAATCAGCAATGCTTGGCATCCGTGCGCAACTTTCTTGCTAGCTGACTAGCCCCCTCAAGTTCAGTCACTCAAATAAACGAAATTTCTGGAACTAAGATAGCAAACTTGACAACACTTTATTTACAATGAAAATATATACAAACTAAAAAAGCTGGTAGAAACCGTATGTAATGAATGAAATCGAAATGTAAGCCGATCTCTTACAATACACCACACCACTTGCGAATCCGCATGGGACTGAACTGAAATTCACCACTGCCTGTCTATATTTGAAACGAGCTGTCAATCAAAGAAAATATCCGGCCGCTTTCACCAATCACCAGTCTCCTCGCGGAAACTGCCATGTCCCTCCCACTGTGAGGCTCGGAGTCCATAGGCGGGCATTTTCACAGTATTTGTCCAATAACCGTCTTGCATTTTGAGATTGAAAAGCGCATAGCTCCCAAATGCCATTGAAGTCCACTGAGGCTGGGAGTCCGTGAGACTCCGTGGGCGGGCGTTTTCGCAGTATTTGTCCAATAATTGTCTTGCATTTTGAGATTGAAAAGCGCATAGCTCCCAAATGCCATTGAAGTCCACTGAGGCTGGGCTGCATCGCGCTGTCACGAGGGGGAAAAACTCACGCACACATTAGGCGAACTGGGGAAAGTTATAACGGAATGATTTCGCACTGTAGTTGGGTTGAGCACATATAGTTCTATGATTCTGGATCTGAAATAGCAATGTTATAAGGTTGGCTATAACATAAGCCTAGCGCAATTCATCCTACATGATGTTTGTCATTTTTAGAGGAGGCTGAGCCTCCCTCGTTGTCTTAGAGCAACCGCCCATGCTGTAAATGTTACTGTAGTACCACCATTGCATGTAGGTTGACAAAACTGCACTTGTTAATTGTATGAAGTTCTCTTTTGTGTGTCGTTGCTTGACACGGTGTACGTAATTTTGTGCTATGAAGACTGCATGATGTCATGTCATTTTTGTTATGAGCATCACTAAATCGGAAAAAAGTAAAATGCACCCACTAAAGTCACAGTTGGTTAACAAAATTGCACCTGTTCATTGTGTGAAGTTATTTGTGTGTCACCGTTGCTTGACACAGTGTGATTGTGTTATGGTTTGTGTGATGCCATGTCATGCCTGTTCATTGTGTGAAATTATGAATATTCTTATTTTTAAATAGACAGTTGAGTGTCACTATTGCTTGGCACAGTGGCATGTTGTGTTACATCTAAAACTAAATAAAAAAGAAAACACAAAATAAAAAGTAAAATGCACCCATAAAGTCATTGTTGGTGATAAATTGTGTCACATTCATCTCATTATCTTAGGCAGAGCAGTGGGTTTAAAAACAGGCTGATGAATATATGGACTAGTTGAATGAGGACTTATTGTTGAGTCTCTAAAATAGTCATTGAATTAAGTGACTTTTGTAGGTAAAATTAGGTGTTTAACAACTTGTTAAAAATACACCAGAATACAGGAAATGGCATCTAATTAATTAAACATTTTCTGGGGGCGGACCCCCAGAACACCTGCCAGTGTAAAACCCCCCCAATTAAAAATGCTTCTGATGCCCCTGGCAGTCACTCAAGCAAGTGGATAATTTTAAGATCCTTAGGGGTATGGTTTGACGTTAAACTTTCTTTTAAAGTACACATACAGAAGATTATTGATAAGTGTAAGAAGAGTATTAACATTTTGAAATGCTTAACAGGAAATGAATGGGGGGCATCAAGCATAAGCCTCTGCTCTTCATTTTACTCTTGATTTTTATATTTAACATTCCGTCCTTATTGCACTGCAGAAAATGGGACTGTAATTTAGTATGTACAGTGGGACCGCCATATCTTTGCACACCTGCTTTCAGTTTGGAAGTTTATTACTCGCTTTATTTAAACCCCAACTTCTGTCAGTTTCTTTGTCTTGTGTTTGTCTTTATTTTCCATGCTGATGCTGGCTGTGTTCCTCACTTCTTCTGTTGTGTTTTCATGCGTGATAGTTTTTTGTTGCTTTGACTACCCTGTGTAAATAAAATGTTTCTGCATTTGCATCCATCTCCACACCTCAACCATGATTAAAATATTCAGTGGAAATGTCAGAATCAGTTCATGAGAGAGAGAGAGATTGATTCACATAACTTATCACAGTATATTGTTATAATTGCTTTATTTTATTATTAGTTATTGAAGTCATAGTGTGGAATTTATAAATGAAACTTTATCATATGTACATGAAAAACAAGCTTTAGATACAGTTCACTCCTATCAGCAGTTTTGGCTATCCGTGTTAGAACTTAGAACTGATCCCCTGCTGATACAGAGCTCCCATTTTAGACATTAAATTTACTGTAGGCCTAACATTGCCTTTGGTAAAATGTCATGTTTAGATATTGTGTATCCTAGTGCAAGAATGATAGTATACTATAGTATAATTTGTGTATACTATAGTACATTACAGTAAAATTACTATAGGATGGTTCAAAGACACTACAGTATGTACTACTGTAAAATGATTCGAGAAAGACTTGAGTTCACTCTTGCACCAGCACGCTGTCTGGGTAATTCTCCTGTTGATTTGACTTGTGTAACCATGTGATCACGATCAGCTTTCAGTTCATTTGCTCTCTCTTGGCATTTTATGCAATGAAATTATGATACCTTTAAGAGAGAAGACATTCATTTTAATATCGAACATAATGTATTTATTTTGGCCAAGAAAATAAAGTTCAGACAATGCGTCAAACCTTGAGTCTATGATTATTTATTCAAAGTTTATAATCAGTATATTCTTAAAATGATGCGATCAAGAAGTAAATAATTCCCAAGTCATAATAAAAAGAACAACAAATCCTACCATCACACATTTGTGCAAGAGTAATAATTAGCCAATTCAGTGAAGCATTACAATACTGCACATGGATCTTTTTTTTTTTTTAGAAATGAGCAATGAGTGATCTCTACAGGTGCAATATTGTATTTGCATCAGTATTTCACATGGAACTGACAACTTAAATAAGAATCAGTGTCAACTTCAGCCTTGTTTCTGGTGTTAGTATGAAGGGATGTGCAGAAACTTGTTTGGATTTGGCAGTATGTTTAGCCAGATTTGCATAGTGCAGACTTTGAGGGCTTTTAATCATTTTTTTTAAAGAACCATCAAAGCATATGAACGAGTGAACACTTGTGACAATAGCTAATTACCAGACCTTGATTGTCTTGAATTTTTGTCGGAAACCTCTATTATTGGGAAATGGGTTGATTATAAAAAGATGTCTTTTGACAGAGTACACAGCTTATCCATTGAAACAGTAAACCTACATTCACTTACTGTGTGTGTTCGCCATGGACTGCTCTAATTTCTGGTTCAAAGGTGTCTAGATACAGTGGGGCAAAAAAGTATTTAGTCAGCCACCAATTGTGCAAGTTCTCCCACTTAAAGATGAGAGAGGCCTGTAATTTTCATCATAGGTATACCTCAACTATGAGAGACAGAATGGGGGGAAAGAATCCAGGAAATCACATTGTAGGATTTTTAATGAATTAATTGGTAAATTCCTTGGTAAAATAAGTATTTGGTTACCGACAAACAAGCAAGATTTCTGGCTCTCACAGACCTGTAACAACTTCTTTAAGAGGCTCCTCTGTCCTCCACTCGTTACCTGTATTAATGGCACCTGTTTGAACTCGTTATCAGTATAAAAGACACCTGTCCACAACCTCAAACAGTCACACTCCAAACTCCACTATGGCCAAGACCAAAGAGCTGTCAAAGGACACCAGAAACAAAATTATAGACCTGCACCAGGCTGGGAAGACTGAATCTGCAATAGGTAAGCAGCTTGGTGTGAAGAAATCAACTGTGGGAGCAATTATTAGAAAATGGAAGACATACAAGACCATTGATAATCTCCCTCAATTTGGGGCTCCATACAAGATCTCACCCCGTGGGGTCAAAATGATCACAAGAATGGTGAGCAAAAATCCCAGAACCACACGGGGGGACCTAGTGAATGACCTGCAGAGAGCTGGGACCAAAGTAACAAAGGCTACCATCAGTAACACACTACGCCGCCAGGGACTCAAATCCTGCAGTGCCAGATGTGTCCCCCTGCTTAAGCCAGTGCATGTCCAGGCCCGTCTGAAGTTTGCTAGAGAGCATTTGGATGATCCAGAAGAGGATTGGGAGAATGTCAGATGAAACCAAAATAGAACTTTTTGGTAAAAACTCAACTTGTTGTGTTTGGAGGAGAAAGAATGCCGAGTTGCATCCAAAGAACACCATACCTACTGTGAAGCATGGGGGTGGAAACGTCATGCTTTGGGACTGTTTTTCTGCAAAGGGACCAGGACGACTGATCCGTGTAAAGGAAAGAATGAATGGGGCCATGTATCGTGAGATTTTGAGTGAAAACCTCCTTCCATCAGCAAGGGCATTGAAGATGAAATGTGGCTGGGTCTTTCAGCATGACAATGATCCCAAACACACTGCCCGGGCAACGAAGGAGTGGCTTTGTAAGAAGCATTTCAAGGTCCTGGAGTGGCCTAGCCAGTCTCCAGATCTCAACCCCATAGAAAATCTTTGGAGGGAGTTGAAAGTCCGTGTTGCCCAGCGACAGCCCCAAAACATCACTGCTCTAGAGGAGATCTGCATGGAGGAATGGGCCAAAATACCAGCAACAGTGTGTGAAAACCTTGTGAAGACTTACAGAAAACATTTGACCTCTGTCATTGCCAACAAAGGGTATATAACAAAGTATTGAGATGAACTTTTTGTTATTGACCAAATACTTATTTTCCACCATAATTTGCAAATAAGTTCTTTAAAAATCAGACAATGTGATTTTCTGGATTTTTTTTTTTCCTCATTTTGTCTCTCATAGTTGAGGCATACCTATGGTATGATGAAAATTACAGGCCTCTCATCTTTTTAAGTGGGAGAACTTGCACAATTGGTGAGTGACTAAATACTTTTTTTGCCCCACTGTATAGTCTAACACAAGTCATTTTCTATCATTAAGATACAATCAAACTGTTGTAAAGAATATATAGCATTAATTTCTAACAATAAACAAATATCTCAAATCTAAGAAAGCTCAAGAGGAAAAACAATAACTGATTAATAAAAATAAACCATGCTCATGAACTGTTGTAATTCTGAAATACTTGAGCAGAATCGAATAAAAAAAATCTCTTGAATGATGTCAATGCTTTTGGGGATGATTTGAATCCTCAAATATTTGCAGGAACGGTGAATTTCAGCTTAACATCATCCACCTATTAAAAAAGGAAAGCATCTTTTAATATTATTGTTTGTTTTGATACAAATAGAACTTTTTTTAAATTATATATTTTGTAAATTGTGACTTGCTAGATTTTATAAAAGTTGCATTTACAGTAGTATGTCCAACAGATGGGTTTCCCAAAATGTAGAATTAGTTTAGTTATTAGTTTATTTAACAGGGGCCATGTACAGAACAAGTCCCATACCAGAGTTACCTGTACAGCTAATTTTCATCTGTGGTCCCTGGGCAGGGGGCTTAAAACAAACAAACAAAAAAACAATACGGACAATACATATACTACTATTGCCATTACGACTAGATATACACTAAAAACAGCAACATCATACTAGGACAACACAACATCACAACATGTAACGATGGCACAAGGACAACACACCTACACAGGACACTACCATCAATACACAAATGACAACATGTAAGGCAGCACACATCACAAAATAATAAATTAATGATCACATCTTTGATAAGCCTTCAGCCATATCTTCAAGGATTTTTTAAATTGGCTGAAACTTGTACAGTCTCTAATATGAGCTGGAATTGAGTTCCATTTTTCTACTGCACTGATAGAGAAAGCTGATCGGCCAAATGAAGTCTTCCTGAAACTCCCATAACAATCACCTCTCACTGAAGACCTAGAGACCCTTAATTTATCTCTGCAAAGTGATATGTATTGCTTGAGAGGTGGCGTTGCAAGATCATGGATAAGTTTATACATCAAGCACATATCAGCAAAACAGATAAAACTCTCAGAGGTTAGTAAGTTGTGTTTTGTTATGATGGCACAATGATGGTAATTTCTTTTTTTTTTTTATCAATAACTTTTATAGCCTGTTTGTAGAGGGTGGCTAAAGGTTGTAAGATAGTCACCCCTACCTGGGACCAACTTGTAGAGCAATAAGATAGATGAGAAAAAATCATAGAATGTAAAAACAGTTTAGCAGCAGGTAAGGGCAATTGGTGCCTGATATGCCTAAAATTAGCTATACTAGCTCTGACACTTTTGGATATCTTTATGTGCTTTTTAAAAGTTAAGTTAGACTCAATGATAACACCCAGATACTTAAAATTATCAACAGTATTTATCACCTCTCCTTTAACAAGGATATTGGGTTGTTGTTTTGGGTCATGCCTCTTGATGGAAATATACATGGCTACTGTTTTGCTCACATTAAGAGTAAGACAGTTAACTGTCAGCCAATCAGACACTTTATTTAATGCTGCAGTGAGTTGTGTTGCAGCTTGTTCACTTGTTTTGGTATGTGTGTAAATAACTGTGTCATCTGCATACATCTGAATGTAAACTTCTGGGCATATCAAAGGTAAGTCATTAATATATAGACTAAATAAAATCGGTCCTAAAATCGACCCCTGGGGGACTCCAATGGTGCTATTAGATAGGGGATAGCATGTGTCCATAATTCTTGTATACTGCTTTCTTGAATCTAAGTAAGATTCCATCCATGTCAGAGCGTTAGAAGAAAGATTGAACTTTGAGAGTTTGTTTCATAGAACATTGTGATTAACTGTGTCAAACGCCTTTTTAAAATCAAGGAAGACAGCACTAACAACACCTCCCCTGTCAAGTCTGGATTTAATTTGCTCAATAAAATAACAAAGTGCTGTTTCTGTTGAATGATTCTTCCTAAATCCAAACTGCATGGGGTGTAGTGGAAAATTACCATCTACAGTGCCTTGAAAAAGTATTCATACCCCTTGAACTTTTTCACATTTTTCCACCTTACAACCACAAACTTAAAAGTGTTTTATTGAGATTTTATGTGATAGACCAACACAGAGTAGCACATAATTGTGAAGTGAAATGAAAATGATAAATGGTCTTCAAAATTTTAAACAAATAAAAATCTGAAAAATGCGATGTGCATTAGTATTCAGCCCCCTGCGTCAATACTTTGTAGAGCCACCTTTTGCTGCAATTACAGCTGCAAGTCTTTTGTGGTATGTCTCTACCAGCTTTGCACATCTAGACACTGACATTTTTGCCCATTCTTCCTTGCAAAATAGCTCAAGCTCAGCCAGATTGGATGGAGAGCGTCTGTGAACAGCAATTTTCAAGTCTTGCCACAGATGCTCAATGGGACTTAGGTCTGGACTTTGACTGGGCCATTCTAACACATGAATATTCTTTGATCTAAACCATTCCATTGTAGCTCTGGCTGTATGTTTAGGGCCATTGTCTTGCTGGAAGGTGAATCTCCTTCTCAGTTTCAAGTCTTTTGCAGCCTCCAACAGGTTTTCTTCCAGGATTGCCCTGTATTTAGTTCCATCCATCTTCCCATCAACTCTGACCAGCTTCCCTGTCCCTGCTGAAGAAAAGCATCCCCATAGCATGATGCTGCCACCACCATGTTTCACAGTGGGGATGGTGTGTGCAGGGTGATGAGCAGTGTTAGTTTTCCGCCACACATAGCGCTTTGCATTTAGGCCAAAAAGTTCAACTTTGGTCTCATCTGACCAAAGCACCTTCTTCCACATGTTTGCTGCAGGGGCGCAGATAGGATTTTTGAACTGGGGGGGACTGAGCTGTCAGCAAATGATTCCATTTTGTGTGTGTATGTGTATGTGTGTATATATATATATATATATATATATATACTGCCATTCAAAAGTTTGGGGTCACTTTGAAATGTCCTTATTTTTGAAAGAAAAGCACTGTTCTTTTCAATGAAGATCACTTTAAACTAATCATAAATACACTCTATACATTGCTAATGTGGTAAATGACTATTCTAGCTGCAAATGTCTGGTTTTTTGGTGCAATATCTCCATAGGTGTATAGAGGCCCATTTCCAGCCACTCTCACTCCAGTGTTCTAATGGTACAATGTGTTTGCTCATGGGGCGGCACGGTGGTGTAGTGGTTAGCGCTGTCGCCTCACAACAAGAAGGTCCTGGGTTCGAGCCCTGGGGCCGGCGAGGGCCTTTCTGTGTGGAGTTTGCATGTTCTCCCCGTGTCCGCGTGGGTTTCCTCCGGGTGCTCTGGTTTCCCCCACAGTCCAAAGACATGCAGGTTAGGTTAACTGGTGACTCTAAATTGACCGTAGGTGTGAATGTGAGTGTGAATGGTTGTCTGTGTCCATGTGTCAGCCCTGTGATGACCTGGCGACTTGTCCAGGGTGTACCCCGCCTTTCGCCCGTAGTCAGCTGGGATAGGCTCCAGCTTGCCTGCGACCCTGTAGAAGGATAAAGCGGCTACAGATAATGAGATGAGTTGAGGTGTTTGCTCATTGCCTCAGAAGGCTAATGGATGATTAGAAAACCCTTGTACAATCATGTTAGCACAGCTGAAAACAGTTTAGCTCTTTAGAGAAGCTATAAAACTGACCTTCCTTTGAGCAGATTGAGTTTCTGGAGCATCACATTTGTGGGGTCGATTAAATGCTCAAAATAACCAGAAAAATGTCTTGACTATATTTTCTATTCATTTTACAACTTATGGTGGTAAATAAAAGTGTAACTTTTTTCATGGAAAATACAAAATTGTCTGGGTGACCCCAAACTTTTGAACGGTAGTGTGTATACATGTTATTTCACCTCCCTCACTGCCATCACCAGGAACTACCTGCAGGCCAGGACAATGATAACATTTTAACATAGCCTATGGAAATCCAAAGTTTACACATTATCATCATGCACAGAAATTGCAAAACTGCAAAACTAGTTTTAAAACCGCTAAGTTCCAACTGTTAAACATAGCGAGAGGCTGGGCTACGTGTGTGTGTGTAAAGTGTAAACCAGTGCATCCTGACTTTCTAACTATGCCTGTGTGTTGCGTGAGCGGCAGTCAGTCAACAACTCTTCGCAAAGTTTCCTTATGAAACAATATGCTCGCTGAAATTATGGCAGGGAACGCCAGATTAAACATTAAAACTGCCTTCTGAGCACTGTATCTACAGGCTACCACCGAAAGAAGGAGGCTACCAGAAAGGCATCTCTACTCCGTACGATTTTACTTTCACTACGACATTACTTTGAACAGACTATCAAAAAATTGCAAGGTGATATGATAAAGTAAGGCACAGTTTACTTAGTCTTTTTTTTTTTTTTTTTAACGATGCAATCATTTTCTGCCTTTTGGCACCCTTCATCATGCCGTGTTGGGGTCCTGAACTAGGAGGCGCTGTCCCCAATATGCCTGTCAAACTTGTGGGTAACCATAGCAACCAAGCTCGAGCTCGCAACCTGTGCAGTCTGCGTAGTTGCAACTATATATACTCCTGTGCACCTCAATAAACCGAATGGTAATTCGTCTTTTGATTTTTCCGTGAGGTTTGCCTTATGCAAAGAAAGACAGCATAGACGTTTTTTCCTCCCTATAAGTGGGGGGGACCGAACGAGGTGAATTTAAATCTGGGTGGGACGAATCCCCCCCGTCCCCCCCTCTATCTGCGCCCGTGGTTTGCTGTGTCCCCTACATGGCTTCTTATGCCTGTCTTTCAACAATGGCTTTCTTCTTGCCACTCTTCCAAAAAGGCCAGATTTGTGGAGTGTACGACTTATAGTTGTCCTGTGCACAGATTCTCCCACCTGAGCTGTGGATTTCTGCAGCTCCTCCAGAGTGATCATGGGCCTCTTGGCTGCTTCTCTGACCAGTGCTCTCCTTGCTCGCTCTGTCAGTTTAGGTGGACGGCCATGTCTTGGTCGGTTTGCAGTTGTGCCTGTCGGGTTCTGTGCACATTTTAGCCTGCTGTTCATTTACCTGGCCACTAGATGTCACCATTCAGCAGTTTATTTTCTTTTACCCTTGTTTTTCTTGGGTTACACTTGGCTTCATGCTATTGGCTAATTGACTCATGGATGGCAAGTAGTTGATTGGTTGGCCTATATATGAGTCTGTTTTCTTTTCACTCTGCTGAGTTCTCCTGTGAGCCACCGTGTGAGTACTTGTCCTGGTTTTTCACGATCGCTGTTTGCTCCACTGTTCTGAACTGCCTTTTTGACCTCTGCATCTGTTTTTTTCTAAGAAGAGGATTGTTTTGCTTTGGACTTTCTTGATTGGACATTAACTTTGAACTCTGTCTTATTTTTTTTGGACACTTAAAAGCCTGTGGTTTTTTTTTTTGGATTTTGTAACCTGGGACTTGATCTTTAGATTCCATGGTCTGCTGATTATTTTTGACCTTTTGAACTTTTGTGCCAAGTACTGTTTGCCATTTTGATTTTCTAATTTTTTTGTGCCTTTTTATGACTGACCTTTTTGCCTATTTGGAACTGGAGTATACATGCTAAAGATTTATTTTTGATTTTTGATCTGTTATTCTCAGTAAAGACTTCCTTTTTTGATAACGCTAATTCTCTGCATCTCTGTCCTGAATCTGTCTCCTTCCGAGGGTGGCATTGAGGGTTAAGATGTTCAATCCCCATCTCAACCCAAACCGTGACAGTGCCATACTCTTTTTCCATTTTTGAATGGATTGAACAGTGCTTCTTGAGATGTTCAGAGCTTGGGATATTTTTTTTATAACCTAACCCTGCTTTAAACTTCTCCAGAACTTTATCCCTCTGTCTGGTGAGTTCTTTGGTCTTCATGATGCTGTTTGTTCTTCAGTGTTCTCTAACAAACCACTGAGGCCTTCACAGAACAAGTGTATTTATGCTGAGAGTAAATTACACACAGTAGGACTCTGTTAACTAATTAGATGACTTCTGAAGGCAATTGATTGCACTGGATTGTATTTAGAGGTATCAGAGTACAGGGGGCTGAATACTAATGCACACCACATTTTTCAGATTATTTGTTTAAAATTTTGAAGACCATTTATCATTTTTTCACTTCACAATTGTGCTACTGTGTTGGTCTATCACATAAAATCTCAATAAAAAACTTACAAGTTTGTGGTTGTAAGGTGGAAAAATGTGAAAGATCAAGGGGTATGAATACTTTTTCAAGGCACTGTAAATAGGCTATCAACTGGTCACAGACCACTCTTTCAGCTACCTTAGAGATGGCTGGAAGAATGCTAATGGGCCTATAATTTGTAAAATCAGTTACATCACCTGCTTTAAAGATGGGGGTTATTACTGCTGTCTCCCAGGCATTAGGAAAATAACTTTGTTTAATGGACAAATTGACCAAGTGAGTAACTGGAGAAGAGAAAACGTTTGTGTACTTCCTAACAAATGCACAATCACAGTCAAATATCTTTTGCCTTAGAGTTCTTAAACTGGTTTAAGATTTTAGTTACAGATGATTCTGGTACTTCTACAACCCCAATTCCAAAAAAGTTGGGACAGTACAAATTGTAAATAAAAACGGAATGCAATAACTTACAAATCTCAAACTGATATTGTATTCACAATAGAACAGACATATCAAATGTCGAAAGTGAGACATTTTGAAATTTCATGCCAAATATTGGCTCATTTGAAATTTCATGACAGCAACACATCTCAAAGTTGGGACAGGGACAATAAGAGGCTGGAAAAGTTAAAGGTACAAGAAAGGAACAGCTGGAGGACCAAATTGCAACTCATTAGGTCAATTGGCAATAGGTCATTAACATGACTGGGTATAAAAAGAGCATCTTGGAGTGGCAGCGGCTCTCAGAAGTAAAGATGGGAAGAGGATCACCAATCCCCCTAATTCTGCGCCGACAAATAGTGGAGCAATATCAGAAAGGAGTTTGACAGTGTAAAATTGCAAAGAGTTTGAACATATCATCTACAGTGCATAATAAAAGATTCAGAGAATCTGGAAGAATCTGTGTGTAAGGGTCAAGGCCGGAAAACCATACTGGGTGCCCGTGATCTTCGGGCCCTTAGACAGCACTGCATCACATACAGGCATGCTTCTGTATTGGAAATCACAAAATGGGCTCAGGAATATTTCCAGAGAACATTATCTGTGAACACAATTCACCGTGCCATCCGCTGTTGCCAGCTAAAACTGTATAGTTCAAAGAAGCCGCCGTATCTAAACATGATCCAGAAGCGCAGATGTCTTCTCTGGGCCAAGGGTCATTTAAAATGGACTGTGGCAAAGTGGAAAACTGTTCTGTGGTCAGACAAATCAAAATTTGAAATTCTTTATGGAAGTCAGGGACGCCATGTCATTCAGACTAAAGAGGAGAAGGACGACCCGAGTTATCAGCGCTCAGTTCAGAAGCCTGCATCTCTGATAGTATGGGGTTGCATTAGTGCGTGTGGCATGGGCAGCTTGCACATCTGGAAAGACATCAATGCTGAAAGGTATATCCAGGTTCTAGAGCAACATATGCTCCCATCCAGACGATGTCTCTTTCAGGGAAGAGCTTGCATTTTCCAACATGACAATGCCAAACCACATACTGCATCAATTAGAGCATCCTGGCTGCGTAGAAGAAGGGTCTGGGTACTGAACTGGCCAGCCTGCAGTCCAGATCTTTCACCCATAGAAAACATTTGGCGCATCATAAAACGGAAGATACGACAAAAAAGACCCAAGACAGTTGAGCAACTAGAATCCTACATTAGACAAGAATGGGTTAACATTCCTATCCCTAAACTTGAGCAACTTGTCTCCTCAGTCCCCAGATGTTTACAGACTGTTGTAATGAGAAAAGGGGATGTCTCACAGTGGTAAACATGGCCTTGTCCCAACTTTTTTGAGATGTGTTGTCATGAAATTTAAAATCACTTAATTTTTCTCTTTAAATGATACATTTTCTCAGTTTAAACATTTGATGTCATCTATGTTCTATTCTGAATAAAATATGGAATTTTGAAACTTCCACATCATTGCATTCTGTTTTTATTTACAATTTGTACTTTGTCCCAACTTTTTTGGAATCGGGGTTGTAAGATGTTAAACAATGGTAGGTCATTATTTGGTAATATAATGACCTTCTCTCTTGGACCAAAGCCTAGTGCTAGATTTTGAACTGAATCAATAAAGTAACTATTAAACACAGAAGAAATTTGGATTTTATCTTGAATTATAGTCCCCTGCACTTGTAATTCATACCCTTTATCTCTTATTATTGTCTTTCTTTAAAACTCTAATACTTTGCCAAATTTTCTTGCAATTACCCTTTTATTCATTTATAATGTTAATTAAAAAATGTGCTCTAGCCTTTCTCAATTCATATACCACTTCATTGTGCAACTGCTGAAAAATTCTATCATTAGGTAATCCAGACTTAAGTGCAGTTTTCAATGCATGATCCCTTCGCTTCATGAAGTTCCAAACTTGTCCACTAAGCCAAGGTAAGTTTTGCTTTTTTCTGGAGTATGTAATATTTTTACTAAATTCACTTTTAACTTTATCAATCATGGTCATTAATCTCTCAGAAGCATCATCTAGGTCCCTAATGGAACCAATCTCGTTCCAATTCAGTTGCTTAAGCTGGTGTTCAAATTCACCAATGAGCCTCTTTGGTACAATTTTTAAGGTCCTTCTGCTTTCCTGCCGGTACATAAACCTTTTTGTTAATTTCCTTGATATCAATGTCAAATTATGATCTGATAATCCGGTCAAGAAACTGTTTTTAATTTAATTGAATTAAGAGTAGGACACAGCTAAACATCGTTCTTGGTTAATAACTCACGTTACTAAGCCTTTATGATTGAGCCCATGCTATTCTGAGGTTGACAGTTTTTGTTCAATGTATCAAATCTGACTTAAACCCTTATATATTATAAAGCTCTGTTGTACATCCTGAACAGTATCATGGTTCAATATGTGAAAACAGTTACCGTAAAGTACAATAGTGAAACAATGCCATGATACGACCACAGTAGTTTCTCAAATCTTCATTGTAACCATGATAAAAATGACCTACTTCAATAATGCCAAATGTGTTCATGAAGACGTCTCCCCGAATGTCAAGTGTAGTCACTTTGTCGAGTGGGAAACGGTGATTGAATGTGCAGAATCCCAGGCCATTCACTATCACCTGAACAAACAAAATGTAATGGGATTTAATCCATTTGCTTAAAGTCTTGACCCTCTCACTTAATTTCTCCATAATACCACACCTCATAGCCTTCTGGCTTAATAACCATGATTATATCAAAGGCTCCTCCTTTGACAAACGGGCCTCCTGTGGTCGATTCTTCACTCTCCCATGTCCCATTCCTGCAGCTGTTAAGGACCACAGAGTCCATGCGGGGGTTGAAGTGGAAAGCGAGATCATGAAAGCGCTTCAGCCCGGTCTGCAAATTTATTTCAAAGCTGAAAGACATTGTTCAAATATTTTATTGTCTATTCCGGATTCTAATGAGAAATGTTTAACTGACCTAGTCCCTGTTGGTTTTCATTGAAACTGTGCAGTGAAAAAACATGAAGCATACCGGTCCCAATCTGAAGGAACAACCCCTTGGAAGAACAAAGCCACACCAGGTCTCAAGCCTCCAGGAATCGATCCCAAATATGGTTTGCTCTGTTGTGGTTCAGCATCATTCATTTTTAATGATACATCTCAAATCACGTGATTATATTCTCATAAAAATGTAATCGTTTGGCTTCAGTTATTCTGAAAATGTTACTCACAGGGCTGCAGACTGGATGTGGCACATCAGACTGGATGCGAGAGAACTTTTTGCGTGAGGCACCAGAGTTTAGTTCCTTACCAAAGGTAGATGTGCTCCAGTTCTGAAGAGAGCAATGACAATGTTTATGAAGCTTTTCCACAATGTCTTGACAATTCTTAGTGTTTTTTTCCATTGCTGATGCCAGTCAAGATAGGAAAAACTAATATATGGCCCATTCTATAATTGCGGGTACATTTCAAGTGTTGACTCTGTTATCGTTAAACTGGGCAATCCATTAACAGAATTGATAGAGTCGACATTCCACCATTTTGTGTCTTAACTCCACATTACCAACCTCAAACTAGCTACCACATGGCATGTATATGAACAATTTTATGGATTTTAATCACATGATTGTTTTTTAAAAATGAGTAAGAGATTCACTCCAATTTCACAATTACAGATTTGACAAATAATTCATCAGCTGTTGGTGTATCCTCAACATTTTGTTCAAATTAACAGGAGAAGAAACATAACATGCCTCACTGCCTTTCTGAAATTTCCCGCCAGAGGATGTGACATCTCTCGGTGCAGGTGTGATGCGTATTATTAAAAGTCTTTGTGGATTTTATGCGGTTTTATAACACGAGTTAAGATTTGACAAGAAGATTGGGATGGATAAATTTTTTTTTATGACTGAAATTTCACATAATAAAAAAATAGACATGTAACTTATTTTATAACAGTTAATAGAATAAGCCCCCAAAAAACGACTGTTAGACTGAAATCACTTCATGTTTATTCGAGTTGAATGGATGAATCAGGAGTTGAAGACAGCCAATAGTGTGGGGGGAGGGGTGGGAGTCATTTAGTTAATGTTTTATGGATAAATTGCATCTAAAATATACATCAAGCATTGCTCGTGGTCAGAGTTTGTCATAATTTGCATTCTTGTTTTAAAATGATTCAGTAAAGATTTCTTGTGGAAAATGACAAAGGTTTATCTCAGAGATGTGAAACATAACATACCCCGGATTCTAGAATGACCCATCTCCCTGTCTCTCTCTGCTTTACTCCATAGAGGGATGCAGTGAGTGTCAGGTTGCTTCTGTCTTCAAAATTTCAAAGATGACAGTTCACAAGAACAAGGTCAAGCAGCAGACATTGGGCAAAACAAAGTTGCAGGCTGGCGGAGGGTGAAAAATGACTCTCCACTGACCAGGATGATTGTCAAATCCTTCGAATTTCACTCACCATCCATAAGATGACGCCAAGTGACCAACAAAAATCATGGCAGCTGGGGTTAAGTGCACGGCAAGGACGGTTCGAAGCAGACTCCTCTGGGCAGGGTTGAAGTCGTGCAGAATGAGAAAAACGCCCTTCATTAATGAGAAGCAAAGAAGAGCCAGGCTGAGACTGTAGAGGACTGAAGTCAGGTCGTCATCTCCGAGTCCATTTTTCAGCTTTTCCCCATCACCTGGTCATCTAATGGTTAGACGGAGTCCTGGAGAGGCTGACAAGCCACAGTGTCTTGCACCCATTGTGAAATTTGGTTGAGGATTAATGAAGATCTAGGGGTGCTTCAGCAAAGCTGGAATGGGGCAGATTTTTATTTGTGAAGGACACATGAATCACGCCAGGTACAACATTATCCTGGAAGAAAACTTGCTTCCTTCTGCTCTGTTCCCTAACTCTGAGGATTGGGTTATCTAGCAGGACAATGCTCCATGCCACACAGCCAGGTCAATCAAGGTGTGGATGGAGGACCACGAGATCAAGACCTTGTCATGGCCAGCCCAATCTCCTGACCTGAACCCCACTGAAAAACCTCTGCAATGTGATGAAGAGGAAGATCAAGCCCTCAGACAGAGCTGTGCTGAGTGAATTTTTGCACCAAGAATGGCAGAAAGTCACCCAAGAGCAACGTGAAAGACTGGTGGAGAGCATGCAAAGACACATGAAAGGTGTGATTAAAATGTCAGGGTTATTCCACCAAATATTGATTTCTGAACTCATCTTAAGTTCAAACATTAGTATTGTGTTTTAAAATTGAAGATGATCTTGATTTCTATGCATTATTCAAGGTCTGAACACTTTTTAAAAAAAAAAAGTTGTCATTTTTCAAAATAACTAATTTTTCTGCAATTAAATGCTCTACGTGACAATATTTTTATGTGGAATTTGAGGGAAATGTCAGTAGTTAATGGAATAAAACAAAATTGTTCATGCTCCTCAAACACGTACTGTATCTCTAAATAGTAAAACTAGAGAAACTGATAATCTTCCAGTGGTCTCCTAATTTTTTTTTCTCCCAGAGTTGTACACTAACCCCATTTCCAGAAAAGTTGGGATATTTTCCAAAATGCAATCAAAACAGAAATTTGTGGTTTGTCAATTCACTTAGATCTTTATTGAACCAACAAAAGTACAATGAAAAGCTTTTCAGTGGTCGTATTGACCAGCTTAATTGTATTTTGGAAATATAAGGTTAGAATTTGATAAGTGCAACACACTCAAAAAAAAAAGTTTGAATAGTTTCTAAGATATTCCAGTCACACCTGTCAGTGACTGTGAGTTTATGACAGCCTTCAAGCATGGCCACCACAGCCTACACCTCACAAGTGCCACAGCGCATTCCCTCTCCCGAGAACTGATTGGGAGCACACCTGTTCCATATCAAACTCCCGAAATACGGTAAGCATGCCAAACACTCCAGTACATTGCAAAATATCATTCTCCATCTGTGTACCTGATCATACCAATCTGTTGTTGTTTTGACCTGATTCTTAGTGTTTGACCCCTGCTACCTTATTCTCATGACCCTGAGACTGTTATTTACCTCTGACATCCTGTTTGATGATCGACCGACCCTTAGTACGAACTTGACTGATTCTCGTCTCAAGATTTGGATTTGTTTACCAGTTTGCGGCGCACCCGATTTCCCCTGCTATTGCGTCCATAAGTGCCTGCACTTTGACAACATTTTAGAAGATTCCACAATAAGCAGGTTAATTGGAAACATGATTGGTACATGCTCCTTTTGTACCCAAAGGTTCAGTCTCTGCAAACAAGGAGGGGTCGTGGCTCACTCCTTTGTGCAAAAATTCATGAGAGAATTGTTAGTCAATTCACAAAGAACATTTCTCCATGTAAGGTTTTAGGTCTTTCAAAATCTGCAGTACAGAATATTATGAAAAGATTCATGGAATTCAGAGACATCTTGGTGCGTAAAGGGTAAGGTTGGAAACCACTGTTGAATGTGCATGACTTTCGTGCCCTCACCTGGCACTGCCTGACAAACCATCATGCTAATATGACAAATATAGCCACATGGGCTCAGGAGTACTTCGGAAAACTGTACTGAACACCATCTGCCGTAGCATCCAGAAATGCAACATGAAACTGTATTATGCAAAGAGGAAGCCATTCATCAATTCCATGCAGAAACACCACTGATTTCTCTGGGCCTGAACTCATGTCAGATGGTCCAAAAGACAATGGAAACATGCAGTATGCTCTGGTCAGAGGAGTACACATTTCAGCTTGTTTTTGGGAAAACCTGATGTTGAATTCTCAGAGCCAAAGGTGAACCTAGCTATCCAGTTTGTTATCAGAGAAAGGTACAAAATCCAGCATCTATGATGGTATGGGGGCATCAGTGCCCATGGCATGGGTGAGATGCACATGTGTGAAGGTACCACTGATATTTTGGGGCACATAGTGGGACTTGAGAGACATTCATCAAAGTGTCTTCCTTGGAAATCCATGCTTATTTCATCAGGACAATGCCAGGCCTCATTCTGCATGGGCTACAACAGCGTGGCTTCATATACACAGAGTGCGTGTGCTTGACTGGCCTGCTGCCAGTCCAGATCTGTCTCTGACTGAGAATGTATGGCGAATCTTGAAGAGGAGAATCAGACAACAGTGACCACGGACTGTTGAGCAGCTAAAGGCTTGTATGAAGGAAGAATGGAAAAAAATCCAATTGCAAAACTGCAACAACGAATATCCTCAGATCCCATATGATTAAAAAGTGTTATTTAAGGGAAAGGTAATGTAACACAAATGGTAATAATGTCTCTGTCCCAACCTTTTTTGAGTGTATTGCAGATGTGAAATCCTAACTTGTTTACAAAACACAATTAAGTTGATCAGTAAAACTACTGAAAATCTTTATGTACTTTTGTCAGTTAAATAAAGGTTCAAGTGAATGAAAAAATCACAGGTTTTTGTTTTTATTGCATTTTGGAAAATATCCCAACATTTTTGGAAATGGAGTTAATTTACACACACACGTCAAAAGGTTGGACACACCTAATTCAATGGGTTTTTTTCCTTTATTTTTATTAATTAAAAGCACTTCATGTTGAAAATTAATGATGGATGTTGTGTGTCTTTACTTAGTTGAGCGGTTCTTGACATAATATGGATTACTCCAGTTGCAGAATAGGGCTATTTACTTTTGTTTTTATTATTTGCTATTTACTGTTTGATCTCAAATGCATTAAGAAGGCAAAAAATTCCACTAATTAACTTTTGAAAAGGTACACCTGTTAACAAGCCGGCCCCCATCATTGACAGGTTCGCTTTACTGCACCAACCTTTAAGATAAAGAATTGGTGCTTAAATTTGTCTCACTTTCATTTTTATCTTTCATGTTTATTTACAACACTAGAAAAGCACTCGGAGAGCGCAGACCTCCGCCAAGAATCCTTTAAAAAAAATCCGGGATCCAGAAGGTGATCCGGATCACCGCCAAAATTTAATGGATTGTTACTTGTGCCCAGTCACACCTCTGGGAAAAATTTTAGAGCAATCTGTTCATAACTTTTTCCGTAATGTTGCTAACAGACAAACCAACGCTACCGAAAACATAACCTCCTTGGCGGAGGTAATAAAGAATATTTGTAGCTTTCTGTAGTGCACACACACACACTTCGCATCCACAAGTGCTGATCTGCAAGAAAATGAAATAAAGGCACAAAACAATGCAGACAAGAGTAAAGAGAATGTGAGATGTGAAATATCTGCTCATTTCCACCCTGTGACTTAATTATGTATCTCTCCCTTGTTGTGACTCAGGTCCTATCTGAATTATCATTACCAGGGGTTAACCCATGTTGACTCACTCGGTTTGTATTGGCAAAGAAGGGTTGAACATTGGTCACATAACCCTGGTCCAACCCCAGTCTTTGGTTTGAAAGAAGCATCAGTTTGTATCTGAATGCCTGTTAGAATGTGGCTTGATGAGACTGTTTGCTCACTGTAGCATCAGGGACGAAGCTCGAGCTGACCACCGAGCTCACTGCTAAGTGCTTTGTGTTGTTGCAGCATTATTGTGATCGTAAGTACAGCTGTATTCACTTTGTCTTCACATACTACTTGGAAGGTCTTACTTCCCAAAGCATTATTGCTGCCTTCATGTGCTATTGGAATTATGGTAAATATGGGTTACCGACTTGGAAGTTGAACATGAATGACCCCTCAACTTGTAATCTCAAGTGGTAACTTCAGAACTATTTTGGATACCCGAGTTCCTGAGTTGTGATGACCTTCAACCTTTCAGTATATTGTAGAACAGGACATTTTGCTCTTCAACATTACATAATTCAGACTTAATAAGTGGGAAGGAGGACCTTATGACGCATGTGAAGGCAGCATCTGTTCAAATTGTGCTATGCACAGTGACATATGGAGTCAAGGGGTATCAGAGTGCAAATTATCTGTGTTAATTCTTTTGACGCATTATTTTGGCAACTCTTGAGGAAAATGTGTTTTCATATCTACTTATAAACTAGGTTGAGAGAAACTTTAAGCTTGTTACATGGCAATGCACTTCCATATTAATGTACTGTATGCAGCCTCAAATGAACAGCATGAGAATATACACACACCTGTAATAATTACTGTGTGCGTGTGTGTTTTTCCCTAAGCACATAATTGAAGCCATTCAGTAAAATAACTTACTCCAACAATACCAGTGGTGTTCAAGATGATGTCCCCAAAAATATGAAGTGCAGTCACTCTTTCAGTTGGCATGCGGTGTTTGAATTGGCAAAACCACTGTCCGTTTATATATACCTGGAAAGAACAGATATGCAAGTGTTTTAAACTTATTTACTTTATATTATTTACAAGTGTCAAATTATTGTATTCACTGTACCTCATAGCCTTCTGCTTTGGTCACAACAAAGATATCAAAGGCTGATCCTTTAGAAACAGGACACCATGATGTGCGTTCTTCATTCTCCCACTTCCCATTCCTGTGGCTGTTACGAACCACTGAGTCACCGATATAAAACTTGAGGTGAAAAGCGGTGTCACGTGGCTTGAGTTGGAGATTAATAGTAAAGCTGTTTATAAAGAAACAATGAAATATAGAAATTCTGTCTTATCATACTTTTTATAAAAGATCCATGGTTCCATTAATTTAAAAAAACAACCACCACCACAATGTCAGTTTATTTTGTGAGTCATGAAGTCAATAACATGAATACATACACAGTTCCTGTTGCAAAAACAACCCCTTGGAAGTACAAAGCCATTTCTGCTTTCAGCCCTCCAGGAATTGTGCCAGTACAAGGGATGCTCTGTGATGGGTATAAGCACATAACATACTTCAAATTATATTATGTTTTTACAGAAACCAAATAACACTGATTTTGCTGAAACAATAAATTCTACTCTGCATATTCAATAAACTGTAAAGTGACACTTTAGGATATGAAGCAGAATTTTTTAGTTCACTTGACAAACTGACTCTTTGTGCATCACAATTTTTGTTGATTTTTCTTTAAAAAAAAGAAATTAATAAACTGTGTACTTGTTTTAACATATTTGTGACTTTGGGCTTCATTTGTAACTTCTGCTACTCATAGGGCTGTTATGAATATTTGTTACCTCTGACTTAATAGTCGAGGCAGACCATCGTGATAGTCCCATGCTGGTCATTAGATTTGTCCTTAGTTTCTTAAAGAGGGAAGGCATGGTGAAGTCCTGTAGGAAACAAAGACTTTGTGCATCATACACTAACCGTCCACTTTATTAGCAACACCTGTACATTCAGGCAGTGATCTAATCAGCCAAGCAGGTGGCAGCAGCACAATTATCTCATCTCATCTCATTATCTGTAGCCGCTTTATCCTGTTCTACAGGGTCACAGGCAAGCTGGAGCCTATCCCAGCTGACTACGGGCAAAAGGCGGGGTACACCCTGGACAAGTCACCAGGTCATCACAGGGCTGACACACAGACAACCATTCACACCTACGGTCAATTTAGAGTCACCAGTTAACCTAACCTGCATGTCTTTGGACTGTGGGGGAAACCAGAGCACCCAGAGGAAACTCACGTGGAGAACATGCAAACTCCACACAGAAAGGCCCTCGTCGGCCACGGGGCTCAAACCCGCACCTTCTTGCTGTGAGGCGACAGCACTAACCACTACACCACCGTGCCGCCAGCAGCACAATTATAATAAACACCAAAAAAAAAGCAGATACAGATCAAGAGCTTCTCATCCACAAGGTGTTTCAGCCTGCAAACTCTTGTTTCTTATTACTCGTTTGTTTTGTTTTTCACAGTATTCTGTGTTCTGTGTGAAAATCCCGGGACATCAGCAGTTTCCAAAGTAGTCCATATGGTACCAATAACCATGCCATGGTTAAAGTCAGTGAGGTCATATTTTTCCCCATGCTGATGGTTTATGTGAACATGAACTGAAGCTTCTTGAACAGTATTTGCATGATTTTATGAAATTAGCTGCTGCTGCATGACTGGCTGATTGGATAACTGCATGAATGTGCGGGTGGTCAGGTGTTCCTAATAAAGTGGACGGAGAGTATATTTATTTTATACTGACATGCACAACTATTTATCATTTAGTTGATTTTTAATTAAAAAAAATAAATTACAGTGCTCAGCGTAAATGAGTACACCCCCTTTGAAAAGTAACATTTTAAAAACTATTTCAATGAACACAAACAATTTCCAAAATGTTGACAAGACAAAGTTTAATATAACATCTGTTTAACTTATAACGTGAAAGTAAGGTTAATAATATAACTTAGACTACACATTTTTTCAGGTTTACTCAAATTAGGGTGGTGCAAAAATGAGTACACCCCACAACAAAAACTACTACATCTAGCACTTTGTCTGGCCTCCATGATTTTTAATGATAGCACCAAGTCTTCTAGGCATGGAATGAACAAGTTGGCAACATTTTGCAACATCAATCTTTTTCCATTCTTCAACAACGACCTCTTTTAGTGACTGGACGCTGGATGGAGAGTGATGCTCAACTTGTCTCTTCAGAATTCCCCAAAGAAAATAATTTCTTTCCACCACAAAGGTGAAGGCTACAAGAAGATCATCAAAGCTTTACTTATCAGTCAGAATACTGTAGCAAAAGTGGTACAAAAATTTAAGAAAGATGGAACTGCAACCATCTCACAGAGACGTCCAGGTCGTCCACGGAAGTTAACACCTCGACAGGAGCATCTTCTGATGAGAAGGGTTGAAGAAAATCGGCATGCAAGTTCACTGCAGTTATTTAAAGAAATAGAAAGCCAAACTGGGGTGACTATTTCCTGTGACGCAATATGGCGTCCACTGCAGAGGAATGGCATGCATGGATGCCATCCACGAAAGAAACCTCTCCTGAAGCCCAGGCACAAAAAAAGCCCACCTAGAGTTTGCCAGGGCCCATGCTGACAAAGATGAAGACTACTGGGACTCTATACTCTGGAGTGATGAGACCAAGATAAATGTTTTTGGAACTGATGGCTTCAAAATTGTATGGCGTCGCAAAGGTGAGGAATACAAAGAAAAATGCCTGGTGCCTACAGTGAAACATGGTGATGGCAGTGTCCTTATGTGGGGCTGCATGAGTGCTGCTGCATTTCATTGATGGCATCATGAATTCACAGACGTATTGCTCCATACTGAAAGAGAAGCTGCTACCATCACTCCGTGCCCTTGGTCGTCGTGCACTTTTCCAACATGACTAAACACACATCTAAGGCCACTGTTGGATTTCTGAAGAAGAACAGGGTGAAAATGATTCAGTGGCCAAGTATGTCTCCTGATCTGAACCCAATCGAACACCTATGGGGAATTCTGAAGAGACAAGTTGAGCATCACTCTCCATCCAGCATCCAGTCACTAAAAGAGGTCATTGTTGAAGAATGGAAAAAGATTGATGTTGCAAAATGTTGCCAACTTGTTCATTCCATGCCTAGAAGACTTGGTGCTGTCATTAAAAATCATGGAGGCCATCCAAAGTACTAGATGTAGTAGTTTTTGTTGTGGGGTGTACTCATTTTTGCACCACCCTAATTTGAGTAAAACTGAAAAATGTGTAATCTAAGTTATATTATTAACCGTACTTTTTCCCGTTATAAGTTAAACAGATGTTACATTAAACTTTGTCTTGTCAATATTTTGGAAATTGTTTGTGTTCATTGAGATATTGTTAAAAATGTTACTTTTCAAAGGGGGTGTACTCATTTACACTGAGCACTGTACCATGGGGGATATACAGTTCTATCCACATTCCCTGGATATGAGCAATTGCACAGTCGGTAACAATTCGCTACTCTACTAGTCTATCAGCTCATATACCGTGAATAGGAAAAACCAAATGGCAGAGCGCATCAAGTCAAATATAGATCACTTTGTAAGCAAGTATTTAAAAGAAATAGAAGTAGCTAAAATATTGTACCTTTACGTTGGTTTGCCAACCAAGCACCAAAAAATTAAAATAAAAAAAACCTCAAGAAGAAGAAAATGGCAGAATGTATTGCTGAACCAACTGAGGAAGAAATAAGAACTCAACTCAACCCCCCTAAAAAAATCAACAGAATATGGAATAACAGTTATTCCATGAAATTGACTCATACATGGGCTGATAGTTGACGAGGCGCGATGAGATTGAGTGGATTAACTTATATCCACATTCACTGGATTTTGAGAAACGGAGCTTTTTTTTTTTTTGCAAATTTAATAAAAACTTTGACGGGGGCGTCGTGGCTCAGGTGGATAAGACACTATACCATAAACCCGGGGACCTGGGTTCGAGTCTGACGCGAGATAATTTCTCGATCCCTCCCCATCTCTCTCTCCTGCTTGTTTCCTGTCTCTACGCTGTCCTATCCAATGATAAAGGTGAAAAAAGCCAAAAAAACCACCTTTGTACAAAGTGTTTGACAATCATTTCTCTTTAGAATGTGAAAAACAGGAGCAATTTGTGGAAAATGCTACAATAACTCTTGAAATAAAAGATACGTTCTTGCCATCAAATATTTTTTATTCCTTCTTTTGTTGCTTTTTTATATTTTGGGGGGTTTTGTTTTCGAATCGAGTTTTTATTTCGCTCTCGGTTGGTTCAGTAACATGCTCTGCCATTTTGTTTTTTTTTCTACTCACGGTATATGAGCTGATTGGCTACTCTACTACGAGGCTATCAGCAGAGGTGGAAAAACCCAGGTGCAGAAAGTAAAAACCCTGCCACATTTTTGCTCCAGTCAATTCAATGAACCAGCTGATCCTAATTACCACATCCCCTAAACCAGGTTGATGAGCTAATTGGTGAAATCACCTGTGTTGAGAGCACAGGCAGAAGGAAAACCTAAGCAGGACTTTTACTTTGTCAATCCAGTTTTTCCACCTCTGGCTATCAGAGTGTGCAATTGCTCATATCCAGTAAATGTGGATAGAAAGAGGAATAGCGAGAAATTTAATATCATCTGAACTGACCCATTGACTCACTGTGACCTCAGGATTCCCATGAAAGGTGAAGGAGACAGAGTCGCTGGCTTCACTCACTCCCACATCACTAACAGCTCTGTATCGAACCCAGTATTGGTTTGCTGGCTTTAGTCCAGTCAGTGTAAAGCTGGGCTGTGCATCTGAAGTGTCTGTGACTGTCCATTCATCAGCATCCTCTGCTGAATCAATTGGAGGTGTCATCCTGTACTCAACTCTAAACTGAACCATCTTTCCGGTCGGTGATTTTGAAAGCTTTAGGATCACTTTCCCATCACTGGTCTCCACCACAGGTAGAGGAGGTTTGGATACAGGCTGGAACTTAGGATCTGTCAGATGGCCTTTCTGATAAAGTTGGATGGAGTTTCCTGGATTGCTGGGGTCAGAGATGGAGGCAATGATGAACTTGATTCCCTTCTCATTTTTATTGGCCTTTGAAAAACTTGTAAAGTGAGAAAGATTCTGCCTCATGCTCTCAGAAACGTCAGGAGAAGTGAACCAAGGTTGTGGTACTTGACAAGAGAAAATTCTCTCGCTTGTTTGCTCAAACTTTCTAAATCCTTCAGAGCTCTTAAAGTCTTGGAGAGCTGCAAGGTAGGAGTCTTCAAACTTTAGAGATGTAAAAGACAAACACACCACCACATCATTCTCAGGATCAAAGAGGATGGAACGGAGTGTCGCTGGGGAGTTCACAACTGTCAGGTTCTTCAGCCCACTGGTATAAGAACTCAATATATTTAATTCAGTTGTAATGTTGTCTAGCCATTTGTTCACATTCCTAGCATTGAAGGGTGATGCGTCATGGAAGTTCAGGATGTCCTCTAGTGCCTTGCCCTCTTGTGTCCCACCCCGGATAGCTGGCAAAACTCTGGACAATGCCTTCTGGAACGTTGTCTTATAACAACTGTGTAAGTCCCCAAATTTCAACAATCTGTCTTTTACATCAGAGAAATCATCTGTCATTTGGTTTTTGAACACATCATTGCATCTTCTCTCCACTTCTCCAAACTCCTCCAGCAAATTCTCGGTTTTATTCACCAGGGTCATGCTGATTTCTCTCACCAACCTTGCAGCCTTATCATCCAAAAGCATGAGAGGATACAGCCACACAGTCAGTGGTACACCTTTATAGTTTTCTTTCTTCATCAAAGTGGGTAACTTCTTGTAAACCTCCAGGGCTTCCTTGTATGTGGTTGGGTTTTCTTCAAGTGCTACGTCACCATAAAATGTGACGCTGATATTCTCAGACAGTGTTTTTTCCTCTTCAGTCATCTTTAGGGATGCTTCCCCCTCAATGGAAATGGTCGGGATCTTCTTGACCACTGCATGAAGGTTTCCTTCAACAACCTGTTTGCGCTCATTTTCTGCAGCTGTATGATCAAACACCATGAAAGCCTGAGCTCCATACAATACAGCTGTAACTACATGAGTGGCTGTTTTCTGGTCAAATACTTGTGGATAGGTGATATTGCCAAGGTTCTTCATGGTGAGTTGTTTAAATTCTGTTGTCTGGCTGTACTGCATAGTAACTCTGCACTGATGTGTTGAGGACTTGGTATCATTCAGGTACTTGGCTGATCCTCCAACCTCCACCAAACCACAGAAGAAACTGGCTTTAAGGGAAGCGCTTATATCCAGGAGCTTGGTCTTTTCACTGAGGGTGTCAGAGCCAGTAAACTTCAGCTGTGTTTTAGGCTGCTGATGCACATCAATGTGTTTATTCACTGCTTCTGCATCCCATAAAGTAACACCTGAAACAAGAAAGAGATGAGAAATGATTGCTGCAGAAATGATCGCTGATATTTGTGATGCTCTATGATTATTTTTACACCACAGCACTGATGAATTCTGATTGGTCAGAATGTTTTGATTAATTTTCTAATAACAGCAACTGTGACCATAGTTCAGCTGCAAATCACGTTTGTATTAACATGCTTGTTCTTGTATAGTACCGTTTCTGTCACAACAACTCACACATGGACTTGTATTGATCAATGCTCCTAAACAAATTATAAAAAAAAGTTAATATTTTGATGTTTTCTTTGAGATGCTTTAAATTTTATGGAAGGTGTCTGTAGTGTCAGCGGTTTGTAACAGTCAGACGTAATGGAAAGTCTTCAGGATGGAGTGCATTTTAGCTTTTGGTAATATGATAAGTTGAACTTTTTCATCTTTAACGTCACATGACAGAACAAAAGAAGGTTGGTGATGGAACAGTATTGTAGTTTCTCTTTTCAAAATCAATGCTTTTTAATAATTTTTTTCAAGTCCTGGTCAAATAAAAACTAATCCCATATCAACACCAGAAGGAACCCAAATAAATTTAAATGTGTGATGGCCTGCAAATACCCTTCACATGATCAAAATTTGACATGTTCTACTTCATTGTTCTGAAAATGTTCTCGCATTTTAATTTTCCCCAAAAGTGAAAAAAAGATAATTCCCCACTCAAAGACGCCCCCAACTTCTACACTTAGCATAATCTACTTATGAAAAAACATTCCTGCCTAATTTTAAACCAATAGTGAATGGAGGAAAAACAGATGAGCGAAAAGAAAGGAGAAGAGTGCAGGTCACACCCGTTTGTATGTATGTGTCGGGGGAGTTGGCCTGAGGAATTAAAGGAGGTTTGGTGCGTCTACAATGAAGCATGTCTAAGCAGGACAATTCAATTCGTGAGTCCTATTCATTGTCCATGGGAAAAAAAATGACAGAAAAATGAAAAGAATGAGAGAATGGGTGCATCAATCCAAAAGCTGTATACAAGCACACTACACCCCTTCAGGATGAATGTTTTTGAGTTGGAATGGTGTCGCCATCTCAAAAGCTGTAGGAGGAGTAGCGGCTCCAAAAAAAAAAAAAAAAACACGGGTGGACAGGAATAAATAAATTTTAAAAATAACTAGACTGCATTTCTGCAAAGAAAATACAAAGTGTGCTTGCTGAGCTGTAGCAGAACAGCTATCATGCTAAAAGCTAGCATGCCAACATGCTAATGCCAACATGTTAACAACTAGCATGCTAACAGTTAGCATACTAACATGCTAACAGCATACTAACATGCTAAAAGCTAGCATATTAACATGCTAACAGATAACATGCTAACATGCTAATGATTAACATGCCATTTGTTAAAATTCTAACACTAAGGCTAATATGCTAAAAGATATCATGCTAACAGCTAACAGGCTAACATGCTAATGGCTAGTATGTTAACTTTTAGCATGCTAACACGCCAAGGGTGACATGTTAACAGCTAACATGCTCAGGCGAACTCGTCAACAGCAAACATGCGAACTCTGCATGCTACCATACTAATCCTAACATGTTAACAGCTCTCATGATAACATGCTAATGGTGAACATGCTAACAACTCGTGAGCTAACAGTCGGCATAATATTGTAATGGGTAACATGCTAACAGCTAGCATGGTAACACGTGAAAGCTTATATGCTAATTGCTATTGTGTGTGCGCGTGTAAGTATTCCTAATAAAGTGGCCATTGAGTTGAAGTTGATTTGCTGTCAGTCTCAAATGATCAGATCCTTGCCAAATGCATCACCTATGGGGGAAGGGAGGAATGACTCAGTCAAGCTTCCATTGATTAGCAGCAAAATGGAGAAAAAAAATGGACGGATGAAAGGCAAGACAAAGACGAGTGCGGGTCAAAACCGATATCATGTGTGTGATGGGTGATTTGGCCTGAGGTGCCGTATGAAGTTTGGTGGATGTGTGGTGAAGTGTTACTGAGCAAAACTCAATTCATGTGAATGGGGCCAAAAATCAATGGAGGCCTATGGAGGTAAAAAGAGATGCGTGAAAACCAAGGAAAAGACGAGTGCAGGTCTCAGATGAGGGGATGGATCTATGCGGGGACTTGGCCTGAGGCATCAAGTGAAGTTTCTTGAAGTTTGGTCACTTGGTTAAAAAAAAATTGATGGAGAGTGAATGGTGTTTAAGGAGAAAAACTTTCATTTTCAATGGGGCCAAAAATCAATGCAAGCCTATGGAGGAAAAAGGGATGAGCAAAAAGAAAGGAAAAATATGAGTGCGGGTCAGAACTGATTGCATGTATGTGTCGGGGGAGTTGGCCTGAAGTATCACATGAGGTTTGGTGCATCTGTGATGAAGCATGTCCGAGTAAGAAGATTTGATTCATGAGCCCTATTCATTCTCTATGGGAAAAAAACAAAAGAAAAACGACAAGAACAAGAGAATGGGCACGTTGATCCAAAAGCTGTATACAAGCACACTACACCACTTCGGGCCAGACGTCTTAGAGTTGGAACGGTGTCTCTATCTCGAACGCCCTAGGAAGAGTAATGGATCCAAAAAATGTGTTGGAATAAGGCAGAAAAAGTAAACTTAAGAACAATAGTGTGCTTGCCTTTGGCTGCTGTGCGCTTGAGCAAGTACACTAACTACAGTGCATTTCGGCAGAGAAAATGCAAAGTGTGCTTGCTGAGCTGTAGCAGAACAGCTATCATGCTAACTTGCTAACATGTGAGTGCTAACATGCGATCAGCTAGCATGCTAACAGCTACCATAATAACATGTTAACGATAACATGCCAATAGCTAGCATGCTAGCATGGGAATGCTAACAGCTAACATCCTAACATGCTAATGGCTAACATGCGACTTGTTAGCATGCTAACACTAAGGCTAATATGCTAACAGCTAGCAGGCTAACATGTTAGCTGTTAGCATGCTAACACTGAGGGTGACATGTTAACAGCTAACAAATATGCTAACGGCAAACATGCTAAAAGTTAACAAGCTAATATGCTCAGCCGAACACGCCAAAATTACCATGGCTAACTGTTAGCATGCTAACATGCTAATCCTAACATGCTAACAGATCTCATGATAACATGCTAATGGCGAACATGCTAACAACTTGCGAGCCTACAGTTAGCATGCTAACACGCCAATGCTTATATGATAATTGCTATCATGTGTGCGTGCGTGCGTGCAAGTATTCCTAATGAAGTGGCCATTGAGTTAAAGTTGATCTGTTGTCAAAGTCTCAAATGATCAGATCCTTGCCAAATGCATCATCACGTCTGGGAGAATGGAGTGATGACTCCGTCAAGCTTCTATTGATTAGCAGCAATATGGAGAAAAAAATGGATAGATGAAAGGCAAGACAAAGACGAGTGTGGGTCAGACCTGATATCATGTGTGTGATGGGTGAGTTGGCCTGACGTGCCATATGAAGTTTGGTGGATGCGTGGTGAAGTGTTACTGAGCAAAACTCCATTCAATTGAATGGGACCAAAAATCAATGGAAGCTTACGGAGGTAAAAAGGGATACATGAAAACGCTTCCCACTGCTTTGTGCAGCAAGCACACTAATAAAAAATACAAATTAAAAAAAAAAGTGAAGCGCTGCTTTGTGCAGCAAGCACATTCATAAATAACTAGACTGCATTTCTCCAGAGAAAATGCAAAGCGTGCCTGCTGAGCTGTAGCAGAACATACACACACACACACACACACACACACACTATATATATCATGCTAATAGCAAGCATGTTAACATGCAAATACTCACAGCTAACATCCTAGCATGCTAATAGCTAACATGCTAATTGTTAACATGTTAATACTCTAAGGCTAATATGCTAACAGCTAGCAAGCTAGCATGTTAATTGTTAGACTGCTAACACATTGAAGGTGGCATGCTAACAGCTAACATGACAATATGCTAACATGCTAACAGTTAGCATGCTAACATGCGCAGGTGAACACGCTAACATACCATGGCTAACTGTTAACATGCTTATGCTGACATACTAAGGCAAATGTACTTTGGCTAACATGCTAACAGCTCTCATAATAACATGCTAAAGGCAAACATGCTAAAAACTCTTGTTGTTAGCCAGCATGCTAACACATTAATGCTTATATGCTAACTGTTAATGTGTGTACGTGTGCAGGCAAGTATTCCTAATAAAGTGGCCACTGAGTTGAAGTTGATTTGTATCTCATAAGCTGTAGGAGTAGCAGCTCCAAAAACGGGTGCACAGGAATAATAAAAATGAAAAAGAAATAAACTGAAGAACATTAGTGTGCTTGTGGCACAAAGCATCACTGCTTTGTGCAGCAAGCACACTACTGTGCTTGTGATTTCTGATCATCAACCGAGCAGCGATAGCGTGTAAAATATGCAAAAGTAATTGGCTAACTAAAGTCGTTTACTATTGTAAACGATCAGAAAATGGAACCATGTGGTTGAAAATCACCATTTGTTTGTTTAAAATAAGAAAAACGGGTAGGGTAATTGTCATCTGAGTTGGCCTTTAAGAAGAATAGTGTGCTTGCTGCACAAAGCAGCGCTTCTTAATAATAATAATGAGGAAGAAAGTAGAAAGCTCCTGAGTGAGTAACAATTTGTGCCAGCGCTGCGAGTGCAAATTAATAAGAATAATAAAGTAAACTGAAGAAGAATGTTGGTAATGGCTCAGAACAATCTTCAAACATGGCTACTCTAAACTACAAATCCCAAGAACCACAGCACCCTGTCTCCTGATTATTAATCATATCACATGCATCTCATTCAATAGTCATCCCCTCACCTATATAAGCACAGCTCTCACACTTTGCAAAATATCGTTTAATCTTCTCTCTCTAACATACCGGGCTGTTTGATTACCTCCTGTTTATCAGCTTTTGATCAGTATTCCCATTTCATCTTGACCTCATCTTATAGTCTAGTCTCTACTGCTCTGTTTGCTGATTGCTCAACCCTCGCTAGTTTCTTGACCATGCTTCCTGCACGCTGATTTGGATTACATCTGCAGTTTGCTATGCCCTGGTCTTCCCTGCACCTGCAATTGTAAATGCCTGCACTCTGACAGGATACTTCACCATCCATGGATGCAGCAGAGGAGTCAAAGAAAAAAAGCACTCAACACTCAGGGGTGCCTATTGGGAGAACATCAGCAGATGCTTTGTGATCTAAACACCAGGATGGCTCAACTTGCTGCTGTTGTGTTGCAGGCCATATATTGTCTACAGAAGACTGAATCAAAATCACTGTCAAAATACCCTTACCCACTACCACTCATCCCCTCCTAGAACTGCCACCTTATTGTGGTGGAGGGGTTTGTGTGCTTGAATGATCCTAGGAGCTATGTTGTCGGGGGCATTACCACCCCTGTTAGGGTCTCCCAAGGCAGACAGATCCTAGGTGACAGGCCAGACCAAGAGCAGTTCACCAAAACCCTTATGGATAACAATAAATCAAGAACCGTGACGTCGCCCGGTATGGCGCAGCCGGGGCCCCACCCTGGAGCCAGGCCCGGGGTTGGGGCTCGTATGTAAGTGCTTGGTGGCCGGGCCTTTGTCCACAGGGCCTGGCCAAGCTCAGCCCGAAGTGGTGACGTGGGCTCGACCTCCTGTGGGTTCACCACCCACAGAGGTAGCCGTAGGGGGCCGGTGCAGTGTGGATTGGGTGGCAGTCGAAGGCAGGAGCCTCGACAACCTGATCCCCAGACACAGCAGCTAGCTGTTGGGACATGGAATGTCACTTTGCTGGGGGGGAAAGAGCCTGAGCTTGTGCGGGAGGTTGAGAGGTACCGGCTAGAGATAGTCGGGCTCACCTCCATGCACAGCTTGGGCTCCGGAACCCAGCTCCTCGAGAGGGGCTGGACTCTCCACTTCTCTGGAGTCGCCCATGGTGAGCGGCGGCGGGCTGGTGTGGGCTTGCTTATAGCTCCCCAGGTCAGCCGCTATGTGTTGGAATTTACCCCAGTGAATGAGAGAGTCTCCTCTCTGCGCCTTCGGGTCAGGGAGAGGGCTCTTGCTGTTGTTTGTGCCTACGGGCCGAATAGCAGTATAGAGTATCCGACCTTCTTGGAGTCCCTGGGAGAGGTGCTGAGAGGTGCTCAGACTGGGGACTCCATTGTTCTACTGGGGGACTTCAACACTCACATGGGCGACGACAGTGACACCTGGAGGGGCATGATTGGGAGGAATGGCCTCCCCGATCTGAACCCGTGATGTTTTGTTATTGGACTTCTGTGTTAGTCACGGTTTGTCCATAACGAACACCATGTTCGAGCATAGGGGTGTCCATAAGTGCATGTGGTACCAGGACACCTTAGGTTGGAGGTCAATGATCGACTTTGTTGTCGTTTCATCTGATTTCCGGCCCTATGTCTTGGACACTCGGGTGAAGAGAGGGGCTGAGCTGTCAACTGATTACCACCTGGTAGTGAATTGAATCCGCTGGCTGAGGAGGAAGCCGGACAGACCTGGCAGGCCCAAACGTATGGTGAGGTCTGCTGGGAACATCTGGCCGAGCACTCTGTCGGGTAGGTCTTTAACTCTCACCTCCGGGAGAGCTTCTCCCAGCTTCCAAGGGAGGCGGGGGACATTGAGTCTGAGTAGACCATGTTCTCTGCCTCCATTGTCGACGTGGCTGTTCGGAGCTGTGGCCGCAAGGTCTCTGGTGCCTGACGTGGTGGCAATCCCTGAACCCGGTGGTGAACACCAGAAGTAAGGGATGCCGTCAAGCTGAAGGAGTCCTATCAGGCCATGTTGGCCTCCGGGACTCCTGAGGCAGCTGATGGGTATTGCCAGGCCAGGCGTGCTGCAGCTCGGGCAGTTGCGGAGGCAAAAACTCAGAACTGGGAGGAGTTCAGTGAGGCCATGGAGGAGGACTATCGGTCGGCCTCGAAAAAATTCTGGCAAACCATCTGGCGCCTCAGGAGGGGGAAGCAGTACTCTGTCAACACTGTTTACAGTGCGGGTGGGGAGCTGTTGACCTCGACTGGGGACATTGTCGGGTGGTGGAAGGAATACTTTGAGGATCTCCTCAATCCCACCGTCACGTCTTCCATTGAGGAAGCGGAGGCTGATGACTCAGAGGTGGACTCGTCCATTACCTAAGCCGAAGTCACTGAGGTGGTTTGCAAGCTCCTTGGTGACAAGGCAACGGGGGTGGATGAGATCCGCGCTGAGTATCTCAAGTCTCTGGATGTTGTGGGGCTGTCTTGGATGACATGCCTCTGCACAGCACGTGGCGGTCGGGGACAGTGCCTCTGGAGTGGCAGACTGGGGTGGTGGTCCCTCTTTTTAAGAAAGGGGACCGGAGAGTGTGCTCCAATTATAGGGGAATCACACTTCTCAGCCTCCCTGGAAAGGTTTACTCCAGGGCACTGGAGAGGAGAATTCAGCCAATAGTCGAACCTCGGCTCCAGGAGGAACAATGCGGTTTTCATCCCGGTCGTGGAACGCTGGACCAGCTCTATACCCTTCATAGGGTGCTCGAGGGTTCATGGGAGTTTGCCCAACCAGTCCACATGTGCTTTGTGGATCTGGAGAAGGCATTCGACCGTGTCCCCTGTAGTATTCTGTGGGGGGTGCTTTGGGAGTATGGGGTTTGGAGCTCTTTGCTAAGCGCTGTCCGGTCCCTGTACGAATGGAGCAGGAGTCTGGTTCGCATTGCCGGCAGTAAGTCAGACCTGTTCCCAGTGCATGTTGGACTCCAGCAGGGCTGACCTTTGTCACCGGTTCTGTTCATAATTTTTATGGACAGAATTTCTAGGTGCAGCCAGGGGCCGGAAGAAATCCTGTTTGGGAACCACAGGATTTCATCTCTGCTTTTTGTGGATGATGTTGTCCTGTTGGCTTCTTCAAACCGGGACCTTCAGCATGCACTGGGGCAGTTTGCAGTCGAGTGTGAAGCGGCTGGGATGAGAATCAGCACCTCCAAGTCCGAGGTCATGGTTCTTGATCGGAAAAGGGTGGCTTGCCCTCTCCACGTTGGTGGAGAAGTCCTGCCTCAAGTGGAGGAGTTTAAGTATCTCGGGATCTTGTTTAAGAGTGAGGGAAGGATAGAGCGTGAGATTGACAGGCGGATCAGTGCAGCCTCCGCAGTGATGCGGTCGCTTTACCGGTCCGTCGTGGTGAAGGAGCTGAGCCAAAAGGCGAAGCTCTTGATTTACCGGTCGATCTACGTTCCGACTCTCATCTATGGTCATGAGCTTTGGGTAATGACCGAAAGATCAAGATCGTGGATACAAGCGGCCGAAATGAGTTTCCTTCGCAGGGTGGCTGGGCGCTCCCTTAGAGATAGGGTGAGAAGCACAGTTACTCGGGAGGAGCTCAGAGTAGAGCCGCTGCTCCTCCACATCAAGAGGAACCAGTTGAGGTGGCTCGGGCATCTCTTTCGGATGCCTCCTGGATGCCTCCCTAAGGAGATGTTCCAGTTATGTCCCCCCGGGAGGAGGCCCCGGGGAAGACCCAGGACAAGCTGGAGGGACTATGTCTCTCGGCTGGCCTGGGAACGCCTCGGTGTTCTTCCTGAGGAGCTGGCCGAGGTGTCTGGGGAAAAGGAAGTTTGGGCTTCCATGCTCAGACTGCTGCCTCCGTGACCCGGCCCCGGATAAGCAGAAGATGACAAGACGAGAGACTACCACTCGTACCATCGGCAATGGAACAACTAAGATTGGCAAGGGTTTTCTCTAAACTGGACCTCTGCAGTATCGACAACTTGGTCTGCATTCTGGAGGGAGACAAATGGAAGATGTCCTTTAGTACCACTGCTGGCCATTTTGAGCACTTGGGTCATGCCATATGGCCTTTCTTCAACTCCAAGTGTTTTCCAGTGCCTAATAAATGATGTATTGAGCAGACCCTTCAGGATTTCGCGATGTGCAACTTCAACCAATCCCTGCGAATTCAGGGCAGTGTTGCAATTATATCTAATCACCGCAACTTTCCCACAAATTTGACCAGTCGTTTGTGTCATCTTGAGGTGACGTCGACAAACTACCTTCCACCTTCCAGTGTTGCCAGATTGGGCAGTTTCAAGTGCATTTTGGCAGGTTTTGAACATGTTTTAAAGATTTTTTTTTGGGGGGGGGCTTTTTTCACCTTTATTGGATAGGACAGTGTAGAGACAGGAAATGAGTGGGAGAGAGACAGGGAGGGATCGGGAAATGACCTCAGGTCGGAATCGAACCCGGGTCCCCAGATTTATGGTATGGCGCCTTATCCACCTCAGCCACAACGCCCTGAGGGTTTTGAACATGTTTTGAGCTGGAAAACGTCAGCAGTATCTGGCAACACTGCTTACTTCCGTGTTTCCGTTCAAGAGAAGCAGCATGTGCGAGTCAGTGTTTATATTGGCTTAAATTCTGTTACTGAAAGTGTGTTATGTTTACAGTGAAGGACTGTGTGCACTTTACATTATTTTTTTTACTTAATACAAGAAATTAATAGATGCCAACATTTTTGCCAAAATGGTATTTTATTTTCCATTGTTTAGGCAGCTTCAGCATCATACTGTGAGATTCTGTTCAAATTGTTGTTTTTTCTTCTATGAAGCCTGAGCCAATTATTTTATTAGTTTATAATTATTGTTTAATTTAGTCTTCAGGAGAGACTGCCTGCACAGAGTACTAGTATTAATAGGTTTTTTTTTCTTACATGAAAGCTGAGGCATTTACCGTATATTATATTTTAAGGTATCTTCATGTTGTGCTGTGAGGTTCTATGCACTTTAACTTTTGAACCAACAGGTGCATTTGGATAAGTAAAGCCTATTTTTCTGCATTTTTATAGTCCTAGTAATCTTTTGTATTGGCAAAGATGTTTATAGGACCATTTCTCAGTGTCTTTTTGTTCTTTTAATCAATAGTTTTTCAGTAATAACTTTAATATTTAACATATCACTCAATTTTAATCACAAAAAGAGAAAATCGCAACAATTTCTCGCAACTTTCACTTCCTCCCGCAATGTAATTGCAACAAAAACCTAAAAAACACCACAACTTTCATTGCAATTTTTTGGAAAACCCCGCAACATCAGACATTTTAGCCCACAACAATCACAAAAAAGGCCCGTGAAATCCTGGGGGGACTGATTGAGAGACATGCTTGGAAAATTCATCATTGCATACATCGATGACATCCTGATCTATGCCTCAAATAAGGACAGTCATCAGGCTCACGTCAGGTCCATGCTAACACACTTGCTCAAGAATCACCTCTTTGTCAAAGCAGAGAAATGCGAATTCCATGTCATTCAGATCTCATTTTTGGGATACATAATCAGTTCTGAGGGAGTAAGTATGGACCAAATCAAGATCCATACCTGCAAACTAGTCACCTTTCGGCGAAATTCGCCGTCTTGATCCCAAAATAGGTCACTTGTGTGAATCGTGTAGATCCGAAGAGGTTTTTTTTTTGTGTGTGTGTGTGTGTGTGGGGGGGTTTGCGCGAGGCTACGTTGCCGAACATTTGGTTTCAATGTACTACTACTTCAAAGTACTACTACTACTTTTCTACTCACGCCCACATTCAGACCATTTCCGCCTTCTTCATACTTCAAACGTCTCTCTGATTGGATGATATTCCAACGAGCCAATAGAGTGCTTCGAGGTCAGCGCGCACCCGGCGGCGGCCATATTGGAAGTCAAAGCGCGCTGTGTCAGTGCATTGTTGTTGTCCAGCGAAGCAAAAAGGGGTGACAATGCCGAATACGTGCGTCATTGTTGGTTGTAGTAACTGAGGGGAAAAGGGTGGCAAAAGCTTCCACAGACTCCCCAAAGTCGTGACTAACCAGGGAATTGCAGCACAGGAGAAAAGCGAACGGAGGAGATGACAGTGGCTGGCTGCCATTAACCGATCAAATTTAGGACAACTTGACTGTATCCGGATTTGTTCTGATCACTTTGTGACAGGTAGGTTAATATTGTCTTGAATTTCATAGTTACTAAAATAGTTACTAAAATAGTTATTTTAATTTCATAGTTACCGGTAGCATCCAGTATGCCGGCTGTTGTGTGACCGTCGTTCTTTCCCTCAGTCTCGTGGCCGCTTCAACATAAAACAACAGGGAAGCAACATGGGAGCAACATTCCCCAAGTCCAGCAATGCAGTTGCAATGTGCACACAAAATAGCATGTCTCTTGTCAAATATTATCCAGGGGTGTAGACTAGGCTGGGATAGTCTCTGCGAGTGTAACACTTTCCCTCTGATCACTTTTGTCTCTCCGTCTTCAGCAGTAAACACCGACACATCGCGGACCCAACCGGACACAAATCTATCGTATGCTTCCATGCTCTTGTAGTTCTGGAAATCCTTTAGTTCACAAAATGGACTTGGGTGAAACACTAGATAGTTCACAAGATCTATGTATGTTAAATGCAGCAACAAGCTGGGGTCAGCTTTCCATTCCTTCTCACTAACCGTGTATGGCTCTACATTCCCAATGAAACGTACCTTCTCAGCATAATGCTCCCGTGCCTGCTTATCCAAACTTTCACAGTAGTGCTCCATCACTTCAGATGTCTAAATTCTTAAAAAATCCAAGTTTTTAAGCCCTCTAATGCGGAAACGAATCGCTAAATGTGTACTCTATGAGCGCTCTGGAGCGAGTGACTTCCAAGATGGCCGCACACGTGCAGTGTTACTATTTTTAGCATCATCTCGGAGCCCTCGCTGGACAGTATCCGCGAATTGTAACTGAATAGAGGTGGGGTTTTCTTGAATACGGGTGTGTATAGGAGGATGGCAGAGATCATCCAAACGCAATGCAGAACGGGACACTGAGTCTTGAAAACAGCTCACGGAATCATATTTTCTGATTTTTTCCAGAACTCTATATTACATCTGGAGATGGAAAAACATTTTTAGTATGCAGAGAAAGCTGTGTTACGATGAGTGCGATTTAAAGAGGCTTTAGGGTGGTTTTTTTGGTACCTGTGATTTGGTGGTCTGTGAGTCGCGTTTTTATGACATAGGACGCAAGGGGCAGGGCTGTTACGTTTGAACCGAACGTGCGACACGGAAGATGTTTCTGTGGGCTGAAACAAAACAGAAAAAAAAGTCAAATCAGTTTGAATAAAGTCATTTTTTGTTGACCATAAGGATCTATAAACGCGTGTTTTGGGTAAGAGAAATCATTTTTATGTGAAACTATTGGTGGGATTGTCAAAATTATAACGTAATATGTGTTGATCTCGGTTGTATTCAGAGAACCAATTAGTTGTGCATGTGAGTGAGAGAGAGAGAGAAAGAGAGAGTGTGAGTGAGAGTGTGTGTGAGTGAGAGAGAGAGAGAGAGTGTGTGTGTGAGAGAGAGAGAGAGATTCTCTCTCTCTCACTCACACACACTCTCTCTCACACACACACACATACACACTCACACCATGAATTTGGCAGCACTGAAGGAATGGAGGGCTGAATTTGGTGTCCAGCCATCTACCAGTGCTGCTGGTAATAGGGCAGAGGTGGTGAAGAAGGATAGCATGGCGCGAAAGAGGCACATGGCAGAGCAGCATAAACGTGCCCTTGAACGGCTTGTTCGGGCCAAAAGGTCTAAAAATGATAAACTGGTCTGCTGAAGAAAGTTTCCAGTGTCACACTTCAAAAATTACTTTTTTAAATTCAAATTTTACTTTTTTACTTTTTATACTTTTCCTTCCTTAATGGTAATGTAATGAGGTGTCAGATGCAAAACTGAAAATTGCAAACCTAAAAATGAATAAATCTTGTCTTTGTTTTAAATGTTGTCTTTTCCCTTTATTTTCCTTGATCGCGCGCTGTTTAAGGGGGCCAGGGGGTTACCGGTAGTTTGTCACCTTTTTCAACCCTCATGAGTTTGCAGGTATGAAGATCACAGTAGTCACATCCTGGACAACCGCTCATCTGTCAAGGAGCTACAATGCTTTCTCGGCTTTGCAAATTTCTACAGGCACTTCATCCAGGGTTTCAGCACCATCGCCAGCCCATTGACCTCCCTACTAAAAAATGGACCACATCAGCTCAAGTGGAGTCCAGTGGCTGAAGAAGCATTCAATAAACTCAAGTCAGCCTTCACCTCTGCCCCCATTCTGCAACACCCAGACCCCACCAAACCATTTATCATAGAAGTGGATACATCTGAAACTAGAGTTGGAGGGGTGCTATCACAATATGTTGGAGAGAAGAATAAGCTGCACCCTGTAGCCTTTTATTTTTTTTCAAATAAACTCTCACCTGTAGAAAGAAACTACAACATTGGCAGAGGTGGAAAGTAACGAATTACATTACTCGCGTTACTGTACTTGAGTAGCTTTTTTGTGTACTTATACTTTTTCAAGTAATTTTTAGAGTGTACTTTTACTTTTACTTAAGTATGTTTTCTTTTAAGTAGTGTACTTCGGTACATTTTACATCACAACCGTTACTGAGTAAAAAAATAAATAAATAAAAAATAAAAAAAGGTTAAAACGGAGAAGGGGAAATGCGTTCTGGAAATGAATCACGGGAAGGACAGTTGTCGCGCGCGCGAGTCTCACACAGACGATGGCGGACATGCACCGGCGCTTTGGGGGGGGGCTCACGCCCCTGGGCCACAGCCAATCAGGGGCCTTGTAATATTAATAAAATAATAAACTGTCGGAATCGTGCGCCTACATTAATGTACGGATAGAAATAAGGTTAGAAATAAATGAGCGCACAGTAGCCTGCTGTAAGAGACATGGTGGATGTGGTTCGCGAAACGAACACCCACAACTGTACCAGAAAAAATGTAACAAAATGTAACGTCACGCACGAAAGCGCGCCAAAGACTGCAGACTACTGAGACGCAAATTTAGAGGCTTTGAAAGATGAAGCGTTCACATGTTAGCGGGGCGCATAAAAGGAAAAAAAAGAGAGATGCAGGTAATGATAGAATCGTTGCCTAAAGTCACAGACTTTTTTAAGGTAAGGATCACCAATCTGTTCAGAATATCAGCTACTTATCAGTTATCAGCCTACCAGCAGCTAGGCTATGTGCAGCTAGGCTAGATATGCTATGATCTGTCCAACAGTAAAATAAATCAGTTGTGATTTGAATACGTGTCGTGTGATTTGAACTTATACGAATTTACCACTGTCTTAGTAGTAAATCCTTATAAATATAAGGATAAATCCTTATAAGGATTTATAAATAAATATATATGCCATGTATGATTTACTCCTGAAAGTGGCCCCTTTTGCATTTTCCTCATACAAATTTTTTATGAAAATGTAGTATGTATGAAGTGAACATTGTGCATGGTTTTTACAGATAATGTGTATGATGAATTACACCGTCTTTGTATGCTTCGTGTAATGTTTTAAATTATATTTTACAGTTTAAAATGTATATACCTTTTATATGTAAATCCACACAAACATATATGTTTTTGTTTGAATTGTGGATGTATCGTAAAGGTATTCTATGATGGCTCTCTATGTTTTTTATATGTCAACCTACTGAAAAAGACAGGTTTATTGTATGACTTCTTTAGGTTTATAGATGTTTTTATATGTCGATCAATTACTATAAATGTAAAAATAGAAGAGGTTTTTTTGTATGAATTGTTCAGGTTTATCTATGTTTTTAAAATGTCAACCAATTACTGTCAATGTAATGTTGACATATAAAAAACATAGAGAGCCATCATAGAATACCTTTACGATACATCCACAATTCAAACAAAAACATATATGTTTGTGTGGATTTACATATAAAAGGCATATACATTTTAAACTGTAAAATATAATTTAAAACTACAAACATTACATGAAGCATACAAAGACGGTGTAATTCATCATACACATTATCTGTAAAAACCATGCACAATGTTCACTTCATACATACTAGATTTTCATAAAAAATTTGTATGAGGAAAATGCAAAAGGGGCCACTTTCAGGAGTAAATCATACATGGCATACATATTTATTTATAAATCCTTATAAGGATTTATCCTTATATTTATAAGGATTTACTACTAAGACAGTGGTAAACTCTTATAAGTTCTTTACTGTTTTTTTTCGTGTGGGTTATAATCCTGTTAGTATAATAGCATATTTCTATGGGGATAATAAAATGTCTAAAACGGCATCTACTGAAGAAATTGATGAAAAGATTGTAGCCTATAATTTTCACAGTTCGGGCAGCAGACAGAGTAAGCATACTGAAGGGAATAGCAATACAAAGCTAGCGCAGATCCACATTTCTCGCTAGCTGTGTTGGGTGTGTTGTTAACCCGTGTGGATTTAAGTGAAATACTTGAGAAGTTCTGTGGTCAAGACAACGTTTTAAGGTAAGGACACTTGATTATTAATGTTTGCCCGCCGTGGCTTGTTGTTGACGAAAGGCCCACGTGATTTTGCCTTATGCAGCTACTGCTAGCGTCATGCTTTGAACTAGGTTAAGCTCATTTGCGCTAAAGGATGGGTTTATTGAAGGACTTTGATGTAGCTAGTTTCTGTTTAAAAAATCGTATGCTCAAAACAGTATGCCCGTGTTCATCATGTTTAACTTTTTTCTTGATGGAGTGCGTGAAATATTGTTGAGTGGTATTTCGATGCAGTCATGTCAAAAAGGCAGTTGAATGCACGGTCTTATTCAAGGAGAAGGAAGACTTGCATGATGCTTGAACATAGATCGGTAAAATAGACCCTAGTAGGACTCGGTTTCGTGTATTTCGGTCTGTAGAGTTATGAGTTTGGCCGCTGTCCATGGTGTTTACATTTCATGTGGCCGCCGAGCCAAGTACCTTGACTTGCAGTGAATGTTTGTTTTCATGCCGCCGAGCTATTTTTATGTATTTTATTTTTTAAAAGGCCTTGTCTGTAGGTGTGTGTGTTTTATGTTTACACATAGGTCTACATTATCGCGCACGCGCGCTTGTGTGGTTATCTCTGGCCATGCCCCTGCGTGAAAGTTACGCAGTATCACTGTCCTGTCCGTGGTAATAATCAGAACCGGCTCTGTAATGATAATGCGCGCGTTCTTCTCTCCCTCTGTGGTCGGATGTGTTGAGCGATGTGAGCGTGGGCCTTGCGCAGCTACGCTGAGCCAAATGTAACCTATCGTAGGCTTCTAGGCTAATTACGCGCTTACACTGTAAATGCTTGACACGTATTGCAAATAAAATAAGAGTGTTTTCCTGGCCAACGGTAAGGGTAGGGTTGACAGGTAGCCTATGAGGGGCCTAGCCCCTGGGCCACAGGTGTTGATAAAGCGCCCCTGCGGACATGGAGGAGACCGAGGAACCTGTGGTGGACGACCCTGCAGAAAACGCAATTTCTTCCAGTAATGAAGTGCACCCCTGGCCCTACATATGTGATCACTTCAGCTTCGTAGAGAAAAGGGGTGACAGTTTCATTATGCAATGCAGATTACGTGTGCCCAAGAAGACAACCATTGCGGCATACAAAAATTCGACGTCTAATCTGCGCAAGCATGTTGAGGTAAGTATTGTTATTGGCATAATGTTTCCTTTCCATAGTAAAACCGACAATAGGCTGGTTATATTCCAAAAATAGTGGATGGCATTGCTAATGTTGAAGTAGCAACCTGTTGGTACTGTAACATAACGGTAACTAGTCTGTTATTCGGTTGGCTAATCATGCAAGCAAGTTAGCTCGCCAACCTGACGTGATCAGTCCTCCTACCATTCTACATCCAACAGGCCAGAAAGGAATACTAAGCAAAACAAATAATGTTTGAATTGAATTGTTCAATAACACACAGTCCACACAGGCAAGCTACGAGATTTCGGTGCAACGTTTCACTTTCATATTTCGTGTACAATGCTTTGTGTGTGGTCAGGGCGATGTAAACGACATGACTGTGTGTATTGACCTTTTTTGTTTGTCTTAGTTTTAATGCAGCATTATCCTAAGCATTCAATTTGATACACTTCCTTTAAATAAAACATCTGGGTTGAGATGTACATATATCCTTGTTTCCTCTTCTTTTTCATTTTTGCACAATACAATGGAGGCAGAAAACACCCATTGTTAAAAGTAACGTTTTACTTTTACTCAAAGTACATTTTAAATGATCTACTTTTTACTTTTACTTGAGTAGATTTTTTGTCTGGTAATTTTACTTGTACTTAAGTAAAATTTCATCAGAGTAACAGTACTTGTACTTGAGTATAATATTTTAGTACTCTTTCCACCTCTGAACATTGGTAACTGAGAGCTCCTGGCTATCAAGCTGGCCCTCAAGGAGTGGAGACACTGGCTGGAGGGTGCCACACACCTTTTCACAATCCTTACTGACCACAAGAACCTAGAATATCTGAAACCACCAAACGGCTGAATCCGCGCCAAGCCAGGTGAGCCCTATTCTTCACATGCCTCCAGTTCACCATATCCTACCGCCCCAGTTCCAGAAACCATCACTTGGGACACTGACAAAGAGATCCAGCAGTCACAGACCCAGAACCCACCCGAAAACCACCCTACCAGACTCCTCCATGGTTCACCTGAAATCAGGGCAAGACTCATCACCTGGGCTCATTCCTCACCTGTCACTGGTTATCCAAGCAGCCACTGCACATACGTACCAACTCATAACAAGCAAGTACTAGTGGGAGAATATGATCTCCGACATAAATCACTTTGTCTCCTCATGTTCAGAGTGCACCCAAGCCAAGGTACCACATGCCCCTCCTGCTGGAAAGGTGTCCTCTTCCAGTACCTCAGAGACCCTGGTCACACATAGCCACTGATTTCAAACCTTCTCAAGGAAACACCGTCATCATGGTAATCATAGATCGATTCTCCAAAGTGCTCTGACTCATTCCTCTACCAGGTCTGCCTACAGCTTATCAAACGGCCAAACTATTATTTAACCATGTATTCCATTACTTTGGTATTCCAGAAGACATCATAAGTGACTGGGGTCCCCAGTTCATCTCCCAACTTTGGACCAGTTTCATGGACCATCTAGGCATATCTGTAAGTCTCATGTCCGGGTATCATCCACAATAATTTTTTTTATGTAACTTCTGTATGAGAAACCAAAGAGACTGGGCACGGTGTCTCCCATGGACTGAGTATGCACAAAACTCCCTCAAGCATTCTACCACACACTTAACACTTTTCCACTACATGCTTGGCTACCAATCCCCCCGTTTTCATGGGACGACACATCCACTCAGTTACCAGCAGTTGATACGTGGTTCCAAAGAAGCCAACAAGTGTGGGAGGAAGTACATAAGTGCCTGCACTCTGACAAAGAACACTATTCAGCAAGCACACTAATAATTGTGTGTTTAGTAAGCACACGAACAGAATGGAGTCTAATGTATTGCTTAAAGGAGCTGGGTTTTGTGCTGGAACAATTGGCCAAAAAAGCCGACCACATGAATGGAGAGCTTTCACGCTGTAGACAGACAAACTTAAATCACTGTGCACAGAACACGTTATAACATGACAATAACCTTACATGTTATTGTCAACGTTAGTATGACACATGGAACATGAGTCCAGTCAGTGCATTCAGGTGTCTGTTTTTTCTAGCCTATTTAACTGATAATGTCCTTTGAATAAACAGTCCATGTACATTTGATCATTCCATTTTTGTCAGTAACAGAAATTAAGCAGTAATTTTTGTTTTTGTGATCAGAAATTGCAGACAAAATTGCCTACAAAATTTAAAAGCAACCCATGATTGTTGCTGATGGATAACTCGCATGATGTACTCAGAAACATGAGTGGAGCAAATTTCAATGCAATGTGAAATCACATGAGGTTCACATGGCTGTTTTGTGCTGGCAGGTAAAAGCGGCTCTTTCCACTGACTACCACCGCAAGTATATTGGAGACCTGTGGGAAACACTGCACATTTTCTCACTCCATGCTGTTTATGTTGTCACACGTTGATGGTGCAACCAAACAATAAACCTGGCAAATGATTGGCTGTTTGCCTATCACTTGTAGCAAGCGATAGGCAATTTTTGTGCTGGCAGGTAAAAGCGGCTCTTTCCACTGACTACCACCGCAAGTATATTGGAGACCTGTGGGAAACACTGCACATTTTCTCACTCCATGCTGTTTATGTTGTCACACGTTGATGGTGCAACCAAACAATAAACCTGGCAAATGATTGGCTGTTTGCCTATCACTTGTAGCAAGCAGCATTATCAAGGGATGTGATTGGCTGTTTGTGTAAGGGAGGGCACACACTTGGGGTTTCTTCATGCAATCAAACTTTCTGTATTCACTTTGTGTTTTTCTGGCAGTTTCCATTTAATACATTGAAGTGAAACTCTCAAATGTTCGCTCAAACAATTTTCTTATTGCTATTAATGGTACATATCACTTTCGTTTTATCACAAGATCTATAACAGGTATATTAATACTTAATTACAATTATTAATGGATGTGTATACATGACGCAGTTGAGCATTACAAACACTTCATTATTTCTTGATGCATTAAGTATTAATTTATGTATTAATTATCATGAAAGCAGGAGTTCACTTCTTAATATATGCTTATTTGTCTACCTGTATTTGAAGTTTTACAAATTATGGTATTCGAGCAATAAAAACACTAGGACATCGTGTCATAAAATAACTAACACACACACACACACACACGTTCTAATAATACTTTTTAAAAAAACCACCATTTCAGAGTTAGGTCAAACAAGTTCTGATATTTCATTATTGCATACATTATGGACATATCATAACTTATTATTGATATCATTAATCACAACTATCTTTACACTGCAAATAACTAACTAAAAGATGATCGTGTAAATTGCACCTGGAATAAAGGAGTCCCTGCGGCAATCGTATAGCATGCCAGGATACAGAGATCTTCCCAGGGCAGGTATTTCCATGCATTTGGAATCCATTACTGTTACAAGAGAAAAGAAAAGACAAAGACAAGATAATATTGGAAAATGCATTAAACTGTGAAGTTGTAAGTGTGACAGTGTGGCATAATCAGGGCTGTTGACTTAACAAAATATGGAAAATATTCTTTGATTTTCAAAAATCTTGATGTTACCACATATACAAATAATCACAGTCTAAAGTGGTGCTTGAAAGTTTGTGAACCCTTTAGAATTTTCTATATTTCTGCATAAGTGATCTAAAACATCAGATTTTCACACAAGTCCTAAAAGTAGATAAAGAGAACCCAGTTAAATAAATGAGACAAAATATTATACTTGGTCATTTATTTATTGAGCAAAATGATCCAATATTACATATCTGTGAGTGGCAAACGTATGTGAACCTTTGCTTTCAGCATCTGGTGTGACCCCCTTGTGCAGCAATAACTGCAGCTAAATGTTTCCAGTAACTGTTGATCAGTCCTGTGCACCGGCTTGGAGGAATTTTAGCTCATTCCTCCGTACAGAACAGCTTCAACTCTGGGATGTTGGTGGGTTTCCTCACATGAACTGCTCGCTTCAGGTCCTTCCACAACATTTCGACTAGATTAAGATCACGACTTTGACTTGGCTGTTCCAAAACATTAACATTATTCTTCTTTAACCATTCTTTGGTCGAACGACTTGTGTGCTTAGGGTCGTTGTCTTGCTGCATGACCCACCTTCTCTTGAGGTGCAGTTCATGGACAGATGTCCTGACATTTTCCTTTAGAATTCATTGCTCCATCAATGATGACAAGCCGTCCTGGCCCAGATGCAGCGAAACAGGCCCAAACCATGATACTACCGATACTACCACCACTACCACCACCACCACCATGTTTCACAGATGGGAGGAGATTCTTATGCTGGAATGCAGTGGTTTTCCTTTCTCCAAACATAACACTGCTCTTTTAAACCAAAAAGTTCTATTTTGGTCTCATCTGTCCACAAAACATTTTCCCAATAGCCTTCTGGCTTGTCCACGTGATCTTTAGCAAACTGCGGACGATCAGCAATGTTCTTTTTGGAGAGCAGTGGCTTTCTCCTTGCAACCCTTCCATGCACACCATTGTTGTTCAGTATTCTCCTGATGGTGGACTCATGAACATTAGCCAATGTAAGAGAGGCCTTCAGTTGCTTGGAAGTTACCTTGGGGTCCTTTGTGACGTCACCGACTATTACACGCCTTGCACTTGGAGTGATCTTTGTTAGTCGACCACTCCTGGGGAGGGTAACAATGGTCTTGAATTTCCTCCATTTGTACACAATCTGTCTGACTGTGGATTGGTGGAGTCCAAACTCTTTAGAGATGGTTTTGTAACCTTTTCCAGCCTGATGTGCATCAACAATGCTTTTTCTGAGGTCCTCAGAAATCTTCTTTGTTTGTGTCATGATACACTTCCACAAACATGTGTTAAGATCAGACTTTGATAGATCCCTGTTCTTTAAATAAAACAGGGTGCCCACTCACACCTGATTGTCATCCCATTGATTGAAAACACCTGACTCTAATTTCACTTTCAAATTAACTGCTAATCCTAGAGGTTCACATACTTTTGCCACTGACAGATATATAATATTGGCTCATCTTCCTCAATAAAGAAATGACCAAGTATAATATTTTTGTCTCATTTGTTTAACTGGGTTCTCTTTATCTACTTTTGTGGCTTGTGTGAAAATCTGATGTTTTAGGTCATATTTATGCAGAAATACTGAAAATTCTAAAGGGTTCATAAACTTTTAAGCACCACTGTATTTATATAGGCTTACTACAGGTACTATAGCAGTGGCAAAGATATCAATCTGACTTATGAATTGCATGCTAGAGGTGATGCAATAACTGGTATTCTTCCTTGCTTACTGTAAGACATCAGATAATCAAAAGAAATTGTCTGCCAGATGTGGAAGATGTAATTATGTGACAGAAACTAACCTCCAACACCTCTTTCAGATACCAATAAAACCCTCAACACTTCTTACTCAGCTTACTTGAGCTTCATGCTCAGTTTTTACATTGCTGGTGCTAGCAGGCTAAAAAAAAAAAATTAAATAAATAAAAAAGTCTAACAAAATTAAGTTGTTGCACACAGACGATTACATTAAAAATCAAGTTTTAGAAGAAGCCTTTGTCACATACACACTCAAGAACAGTGAAGTTCGTCCTCCGCATTTAACCTATCCGAAGCAGTGAACAGACGCTTACGCACACACAAGAGCAATGAGCACACACATACCCAGAGCAGTGGGCAGCTATACTACAGTGCCTGGGGAGCAGTTGGGGGTTGGGTGTCTTGCGCAAGGGCACTTCAGCTCAAGGCCGCCCCATGTTAACCTACCTGCATCCCTGGAGAGATAGAATGGGCGGACAGACAGCAGTTCGATATTTGCTGTGCATATTGACTCCCTTACGGTGATGTTACACCACCACTGGTTTTATATATAAAATGTCCCTGTCCAACCTGACAGGTGCTCCAAAGCCACTAATTGATAAATCCGCATCGGTGTCCCTGGACGACAGCCACATCTCACTGAAGGCCATAATGTAGGCATCTCTGTATTTGTGTAAATAGTTTGCGTTCGCTTGCAGCTCATCACCCTTGTTTTTGAGTTAGTGAACGTTCGCGAGAATTATGGATGGAAGCAAAATTCACCACAATTTTTGGTGTTTTAACCTGATCCGGATGCCACCTCTTCTTCCTCATTTCCTCTCCTTGGGAAAGTTCTTTTTGTCTCTTCTAAAAGACCTGTGCCTAGAAATCTCCTCCAATATGTCCTGAGTAACAAGCGGGTCCAGATATATATTGTAGTCATGATCCGCCCCGGACTTCCACTCCAGAGATTTACTATTTCCCAGTTCAGCGCAATCTGGATCCGGGACGGGACTTCCATCTTGCCTGCATTCATTTCCTGGTCTGCTCTGCTGTGTAATAAATAGGCCGTTCTCAGAAAGGGACTCTGCTAGAATGTCTTGTCTGTTTCTCACGTAGTCTCTGTACCATTTTTTTGCTTCCTGGATTTTTGCTCTCTGTTTTGCCTAGTCTTAGCCACAGTTTTTTGCACTACGTTTTTGTCAGAACTATTTTTCATATTAGCACTTTGTCTACCTCGTTGTTGTCTGGATTATTTTTGCTATTTTTGTTTGTTGACTCTTTTTGGACTTTAATTAAATACATTCATTGGATTTTCGGGTTTGTGTTCTGCTATTGGATCCTAACCCACCACATCTTGCCACCCCTAACAGTACATCCTATACACTAATGACTGTAGAAACCAGCATAGGGATGGGCACATCCTGAAACTTGCTGATACCATTAGTCAGTTTACTGTATAAAGATTAATTTCAGCATGGGCCAGTGGTTGATGAGTTTGTCAGATGGTGTGATGAGTCTTTCCTTCAGTTGAACACCTCAGAGACCAAGGACATGGTCATTGATTTTAGAAGGAATTAATCTTGCTCTCCACCACAGACCTACATTAAAGGGAGTTGTATCGAGTTTGTCGACCAGTATCAATATCTGGGCACAATGATCGACAACAGGTTGAAATTCAATGTAAATACTGAAGCCATCTGTAGGAAAGGTCAGCAACGTTTGTACTTTCTTAGGAAGTTAAACTTGTTTAATGTGGACAGGGAAATGTTGTCCCGGTTTTGCAAATTTTTATACAATCTGTTCTTACTTTCTTTTATTGCCTGGTATGGAAGCATCAGTATTAAGGACAAAAATAATCTGAGCCATATTGTAAAGGTGGCTGGTAAGTTGATAGGCACCCCACAGTCATCTTTGATGGCCATTTATGAGAAACAGGTCCTCCAAAAAGTGAGGTCTATATTAGACTGCAAAAATCACCCCTTCACTGTAATTTTGAAGCTCTTCCTTCAGGCCGGCGACTAAGAGTCCCATTTTATAAATGCAACAGAACTAAAAACTCTTTTGTTCCTGGTGCAATACGCCTGCTTAATTCGCAAAATGTTGATTTATAGTATGTGAATAATTTTGAAAAACATCTGGCAGAAACAGACTGGTGTGATGGAATTACTTTTATATTGTATATTGTCTACTGTTGTCATATTTCTCTCTTGTGACTGTTGTGTGTCTTTTTGTTATTCTGTGTGCCTGACTGCAAGACAAGTTTCCCTTTGGGATAATAAAGTGAACTGAACTGAAAGTTCTGCTTTTATAGACGTATAGACTTTGATTTTTTTCCCCTTGTATATTAATCTTGTTCATTTTATTCATAATACCAGGCTGCTAATTAATTAAAAATTGTGGAAGTAGGAAGAGTGTGTTTATTATTCCCCATGTGATTTCTGAATGCTGGTTTACTTTTTTTTTTAAATAAAGATGGCGTACTAAAATTTGCTGTGTTGTGTTGTTGATACATATGTTATTTACCAGCTGAGAGGTCTGTATCGTGAAATACCGTGACCGAGGTCTTGAAAGTACTGAGCGAGGCCTTCTGTGCCGAAGTCACGGTATTTCACCATACGGACCGACCTTAAGCTGGTAAATAATATTTATTTTTTTCTTTACCAAATTCAAACAGAAAACCAGAGCGCCCGAAAGGGAAAGCCGAGCCGAGCTGCCATTTTGAATCCTCATTCACGACTGTAATGCAAATTGCTTTCTCCTCGGTATAGACCCTTCCCATGTGACGTCACGACAAATGCGGCTGCCATTTTGGACATGAACTACCAGTAGTCTACCACAGCCAACAACGAGGAACGACGGCGAAGCATCGAAAGGAATATAGCCATCAAAGAAAGTTTTTACTTTCAGCAAGACTTCCATCATGCCATTATATTGTTGTGCACCTGGATGTAGTAACCATCAACACACAAGGCAAGACTTATCATTTTATCGGATCCCGACAGATGCTGACCGACGGAGAAGATGGATGATCTCTAAAATATTGGCAAAATGATGTTTATTGACATAGCAATCGTGTGTAACGGGAAGCATTTGCATATCCGAAGTGTTGTGTTTACATCAAAGATAAAATAAACCGATATGACAACGACTGCTGATGCCGTTGGGGACACAAACTAGTCGAAAGGAAGTGTGCCAACAGACTTCCTTTGTCGTGGATTCTGCTTTAAGGTAAGATGCATTTAATTATTCATCTGCTGTGGGTTTGGAATCGGTAGCCTGACCGATTCGTTCATGTTTGTGGTGCCATTTGTTTGTTGACGCGTGTTGAAATGGAAGATTGGTTGTTGACATGATTTCCAGTGATGCTTTGGTGCTGCTGTGGATCAGATGTGTTGAGTAGCCTGACTGGTTTTTTTTTTCTTGCGTGTGGTATCATTGTTGACGCGAGGTTGTTTTTTGAACATGCCAATGCGGACACGATTTCCCCTGATGAGTTATGACTTCAGACGCAATGCGTGTGTGGAGGTGTGGAGTCCGCGTGATATGTGCGTAAGATAGGCTTCTCATGTGTTTGGAGATCCGTGCTTTGAGACAAGCGCAAGCACCCCCCCCCCCCCCCCCAGAGAAAAAAAGGGACCCCCCGAAAATATCGGCATAGTTCGAACACTGGGTTGGAGAAAGTAATGGCAAATAGTGAGTGCACAAACCATAGAAGGTAAACTGTACACAGCGCCAGGGCAGTGTGATGGTATGTCTACTTTTAGATTGTGTTAGCTTATCAATGAACACACTCGTCACTCGACGAGTTTCATGTCTTTACGAAGGATAATTAAATGTGTGTTAGGTATTATTGTTGCAGTCTAAGCAGTCATTGTAGCAGCTAGATGAGCGAGAACCGAAAGGGTCTGTGCCATAAATCATTATTTCTTCATGTCCAAAATGGCGGTCGCGTTTACGAAGGTCAAGTGAGTGGGAAGGGTCAATACAAGTGCACTTCCATGGCGGGAGGGGGGACACGATGACACACCACCTACATTTTGCTGCCTGTAGTACCCTATTTATACAAAATTGAGTCATTCAGGATTCAGCCATGTTATTGCATTTTTAAGCTTTCTCCTGAAATGTTTTCTTTTATTTCTTCTTCCTCAGGATAGTAAAACTCGCTTTCGCTGTGAAGACTGTCGTTATCACCATCCATGCTGTAAAATTAATGCTATTCTCCTGAGAAATGCTGGCAAAAATTTATACGATTTTTGATAATCTTAGAAATCTTATAAAAAAAAGATAAACATTGACAAAAAAATGCTACCATGTTTGTTGTGAGGGCGGCACGGTGGTGTAGTGGTTAGCGCTGTCGCCTCACAGCAAGAAGGTCCTGGGTTCGAGCCCCGGGGCCGGCGAGGGCCTTTCTGTGTGGAGTTTGCATGTTCTCCCCGTGTCTGCGTGGGTTTCCTCTGGGTGCTCCGGTTTCCCCCACAGTCCAAAGACATGCAGGTTAGGTTAACTGGTGACTCTAAATTGACCGTAGGTGTGAATGGTTGTCTGTGTCTATGTGTCAGCCCTGTGATGACCTGGCGACTTGTCCAGGGTGTACCCCGCCTTTCGCCCGTAGTCAGCTGGGATGGGCTCCAGCTTGCCTGCGGCCCTGTAGAAGGATAAAGCGGCTAGAGATAATGAGATGAGATGTTTGTTGTGAATGAGCGAGTCACCAGAGGTCCATAACTGGGGTCCGTACCATAGAATACGGACCCACTCGCCAGCCAATCAGAGCGCAGTATTTGGACTGCGGAAAAAATAATTGATGTTATTTGTTTTTAGAACTCATTGAAAAACACACAATTGTTATTGAAGCCCAGATTACAAAAGAAAAATAGAATTTAAGGAGGGTGCACTTTTTTCTCATGACTGCAGAAGAATAATTGCCCTGTAAACATTTCTGACTGAAAACTTTCTCTAAAAGAGCCTACTTGTGTGTTTGAGTCACAATGGCTTAATCTTGCATGACCCAAAGGCCATGTAAAAAGAAGTTTGTGATAGATTTTATCCATTTACAATAAATGAGGTTAGATGGGCATCAGACATACATTTCAAGGCAGAGGAAGGACACAAATTGACAATGATTTCACTTGAAGGAAAAAGAATCATAAAAGGCCAATGACAAAGAAACATGAACAGCAGAATACAGTGGTGCTTGAAAGTTTGTGAACCTTTAGAATTTTCTATATTTCTGCAAAAATATGACCTAAAACATCATCAGATTTTCACACAAGTCCTAGAAGTAGATAACAAGAACCCAGTTAAACAAATGAGACAAATTATACTTGGTCATTTATTTATTGAGGAAAATGATCCGATATTACATATCTGTGAGTGGCAAAAGTATGTGAACCTCTAAGATTAGCAGTTAATTTTAAGGTGAAATTAGAGTCAGGTGTTTTCAATCAATGGGATGACAATCCAGTGTGAGCGGGCGCCCTGTTTTATTGAAAAAACAGGGATCTATCAAAGTCTGATCTTCACAACACATGTTTGTGGAAGTATATCATGGCATGAACAAAGATTTCTGTGAGGACCTCAGAAAAAGCATTGTTGATGCTCATCAGGCTGGAAAAGGTTACAAAACCATCTCTAAAGAGTTTGGACTCCAGCAATCCATAGTCAGACAGATTGTATACAAATGGAGGAAATTCAAGACCATTGTTACCCTCCCGCCTTTCGCCCGTAGTCAGCTGGGATAGGCTCCAGCTTGCCTGCGACCCTGTAGAAGGATAAAGCGGCTAGAGATAATGAATGAATGAATGAATGTTACCCTCCCCAGAAGTGGTCGACCAACAAAGATCACTCCAAGAGCAAGGCGTATAATAGTCGGCGAGGTCACAAAGGACCCCAGGGTAACTTCTAAGCAACTGCAGGCCTCACTCACTTTGGCTAATGTCAATGCTCATGAGTCCACCATCAGGAGAACACTGAACAACAATGGTGTGCATGGAAGGGTTGCAAGGAGAAAGCCACTGCTCTCCAAAAAGAACGTTGCTGCTCATCTGCAGTTTGCTAAAGATCACATGGACAAGCCAGAAGGCTATTGGAATAATGTTTTGTGGATGGATGAGACCAAAGTAGACCTTTTTGGTTTCAATGAGAAGCATCATGTTTGGAGAAAGGAAAAACACTGCATTCCAGCATAAGAACCTTATCCCATCTGTGAAACATGGTGGTGGTAGTATCATGGTTTGGGCCTGTTTTGCTGCATCTGGGCCAGGATGGCTTGCCATCATTGATGGAACAATGAATTCTGAATTATACCAGCAAATTCTAAAGGAAAATATCAAGACATCTGTCCATGAACTGAATCTCAAGAGAAGGTGGGTCATGCAGCAAGACAACGACCCTAAGCACACAAGTCATTCTACCAAAGAATGGTTAAATTTGTGGGATACAAATTTGAAACAGGAGAAAAAAATGGAGCACATGAGTGTGTGAATGAAAGGTGGAAGACCAACTACAGTAACGGAAAGCAAGAAAAGACATTATGTTGTGGAGGAAAGGAAACACAGGACCAAACTAATAAATATCAGCAGTCAGCAAGCACCTTGGTGTGGTTAGCTGTTTGTTTAGCGACAGAATGATGTAACTGTCAACGTTGTTAAAACACAAAAACACACATATTTTCAACCGTAGTAAGATAGACAACGAGCTACAACCTAACTTTCATCAAAACGAGCCATCCTCGGAGCCACACGAACAACATTAGTGTTTACGTGTAGCCGGCTGTGAGAGCAGCGCACAGGGACTGTCTACAGAGTTCAACACCGAAAAGAGACATTACAAAAAATATTCAATAACTTCACTACGATACAGTGTAGTGTCACCAAACTCACTACACACTTCACTGATCCCCTACAGATTACACTACAACACTATTTGGATAATGCATTTCTCATAATTTCTGGGAATTTTTAATAGGAATATTAATCAATAACTTCACTATGATACAGTGTAGTGTCACCAAACTCACTACACACTTCATTGACCTCCTACAGATTACACTACAACACTTGGTTTGAAAGAAAGGCATTTTTCATAATTTCTGAGAATTTTTATTAGGAATATTAATCAATAACTTCACTATGGGCGGCATGATGGTGTAGTGGTTAGCGCTGTTGCCTCATGGCAAGAAGGTCCTGGGTTCGAGCCCCGTGGCCGGCGAGGGCCTTTCTGTGTGGAGTTTGCATGTTCTCCCCGTGTCTGCGTGGGTTTCCTCCGGGTGCTCTGGTTTCCCCCACAGTCCAAAGACATGCAGGTTAGGTTAACTGGTGACTCTAAATTGACCGTAGGTGTGAGTGTGAATGGTTGTCTGTGTCTATGTTTCAGCCCTGTGATGACCTGGCGACGTGTCCAGGGTGTACCCCGCCTTTTGCCCGTACTCAGCTGGGATAGGCTCCAGCTTGCCTGCGACCCTGTAGAACAGGATAAAGCGGCTATAGATAATGAGATGAGATGAGAACTTCACTACGATACAGTGTCGTGTCACCAAACTCACTACACACTTCACTGATCTCCTACAGATTACACTACAACACTTATTTGGGCAAATAATGCCTTTCATAATTTCTGGGAATTTTTAATGGGAATATTAATCAATAACTTCACTATGATACAGTGTAGTGTCACCAAACTCACTACACACTTCATTGACCTCCTACAGATTACACTACAACACTTGGTTTGAAAAAATGTTTTTCATAGTTTGGGGGAAATTTTATTAGGAATTACATTCAATAACTATTACAGTGTAGTATCATAAACCTCAGGTCAACCACTCCTGTTACCTCCTTGGTACTACAGCAATTAGTTTGTGAGAGATGGCTTTAGTATAATTTGGGGTATTTCAATTTTGTTACATGTGAGAATGGTGTGGTTGCCTAATTGCCACTACCATGAACCAATCAAATGAAGGATGGATAGGGTGAGTAAGTCACTGGCCAATCAAGAGCAACTTTCAATTAAGCTCTACCTGCAGTGATATTTCAGTCTGCAAAACCTCTATCTTGGAAAAAGGAAGTGCCTATGCATATGGATCCCCTTGAAAATGTGCCTCCAGTCCTGCTCCATGGTTATATGTAAGTTATCTTTTCATTGTAGTTATTAATATATTTGCGCTATGCTTGTATACTTGTTCAGACTCAAATTTCTGCTAGATTTTGTGCATATTCTACTACTGTAACTGAAATTTTACTAGATATCAGCTCCAAACTAATGTATATTTTCTGAATCTGAATAAATAGCATAAAGTGTTAGGACTGGGACTGTTTTGTCCTCTAGAGGCCGCTGTTATTTCCTTTTCTTGTCATGTTTGTTTTGGCCTCTAGAGGCCGCCACTGTTTCTGTGTTTTATGTTTGTTGTTTTCCATGTGTCTTGTGCCCTGCCTAGTCCTCATTAGTGTCACCTGTGTCCTATTTTAGTTTGTGTATTTATACCCCTGAGTTCAATCCTCTTGTCACGGAGTCTTTGTGCTGTTATGTTTAGCTCCAGTTACCTCTGTTCCTATTCCTCGCCTATGTCCTTGTGTTCTTTGTATTTTTGCTTTCTTTTGGACTTTGTGGATTGTGTTCTTGACTTTTTGGATCTTCTGAGCATTTGGATTTTCACCCCTTCTTTTCTGGTTATTGGCTTTTGTATTGACTTTGAACTTTTGGATTTTTTTTATTTTTTCCCTTATATCTTCTGAGTGTTTTGGATTATACTTTTTGGATTTTTTGCATGTAAATATTGTTAATAAACCTTTTGATACTTTTTCTACTTCTGCCTCATGCCTCTGCATTTGAGTCATCCCCCTGGTGGCCTAGTAGGGGTTTGCTGGATTATCACACCAGCGAACCAGGTTCGAATCCCAACAAAACCCTAACAGAAAGACTCCGTCATGACCGACTCAGCAGAGGCTTCTTCATCTGTCTACCCGGCCAACCTTCAGGGAATGATGGCTGCGTTAACACGCCTCGGATCCACCATGGACACTCATGGACGGACTCCCGCAAGCCAACGTGAGACCCTTGCTCGCCACGAGGTACTGCCCCAGCAGATTGGGAGAACCCTGGCACAGCTGACTTCTCTGCCCCCATCTCCTCCACCTGATTCTCCTCCTGCCATGCTGCCTTCTTCACCTCGCGAACCCAGCCTTCCTGCACCACAGAGGTATGACGGCAAGCACAGTGAGTGTCGAGAGTTCCTTACCCAGTGTCAACTCACCTTTGAGCTTCAGCCTACCACCTACACTACGGATCGCCACAAGATTGCCTTTGTGATAACCTTGTTAGCTGGTAAGGCGCGAGCCTGGGCTACTGCTATCTGGCAGAGACAGGGACCTGAGTGCTCTGATTTCCAGCTGTTTACTGAGGAGATGCTGCGTGTCTTTGATCAAGCAGACATCAGTAAAGACGCAGCCAGAAAGCTCATGTCCATCCGGCAAGGGGGAAGCGTCGCAGACTACGCCATCTCGGTCCGGATGCTCGCAGCAGTAAGTGGATGGAACGAGACTGCCCTGGTGTCAGCCTTCCACCATGGTCTGTCTAACCCCATCAAAGACGGTCTGGCTTCTATCGGATACCCTAGTGACCTCGAAACACTGATCTCACATTCTACTCATCTGGACAACAGGATGAGAGAACGCCGCCAAGTCCTGAGCCTCCCCGGCCTCCCTGCCTCTACCTGGAGCCCGTCTACCTCCTCCAGTGACTGTCCTGAACCCATGCAAGTGGGCTGTACTCGCCTCTCCGCATCTGAGAGGGAGCGCAGAAGGAGGGACAAGTGCTGCATCTACTGTGGTAAGCATGGTCACTTCCGAACATCATGTCCCAAACTCTCGGGAAAAGGACCGCCCCGTCCAGCCGAGGGAGGGTTGTGACGGGGCCTACCCTCTCTCCCGGACTCCCTGGCCAAGGAATCTACATCCCGGTCTCCATCTCCTGGAGTGAGTCCGTCCACTCTTGTCAAGCTTTGTTAGACTCAGGGGCGGCTGGAAACTTTATGGATGTTCACTTCGCCCAAAGTATCAATGTCCCGACTGCACCTCTTGAAGTCCCACTGTCTGTGTCTGCCTTGGATGGCCAAGCCTTAGGTGACGGTAGAGTCACCCAAGTAACTTCTCCAGTCTTCCTCCAGTCTCAAGGTCACAAGGAAGAAATATCCCTGCACCTGATTCCTTCACCTGAGTTCCCAGTTATTCTAGGTCTCCCTTGGTTTACCCGCCACAACCCTTGTATAGACTGGGTCACTAGCCAGGTTGTGGAGTGGGGTCCTGCTTGCTATGCCTCTTGTCTGCTCTCTAGCTCTCCTGTGTCTCCTGCCGAGCCTCCTGATCTCACCGAGTTATCTCAAGTTCCCACAGAGTACTGGGATCTTAAGGAAGTTTTCAGCAAGAGCAGGGCCGCCGTTCTTCCTCCGCACCGTGCCTACGACTGTGCCATCGACTTGCTCCCTGGGACTACCCCTCCTCATGGCAGACTGTTGTCCCTCTCTCAGCCAGAACGCAAGGCCATGGAGGAATACCTCAAAGACGCCCTGGTCTCTGGGTTCATTCGACCCTCCACCTCACCCGCTGGTGCCGGCTTCTTCTTTGTCGGCAAGAAGGATGGGGGGCTCCGACCATGTATTGACTACAGGGGCCTGAACAAGATCACTGTGCGCAACCAATATCCCCTTCCGCTGATGTCCACAGCATTCGACCTGCTCCAAGGCGCCACCATCTTCACCAAGTTGGACCCACGGAACGCATACCACCTCATCCGTATCTGACAGGGAGACGAGTGGAAGACTGCCTTCAACACCCCATCTGGGCACTATGAATACCAGGTGATGCCCTTCGGACTCACCAACGCACCAGCTGTTTTTCAGGCCCTAATCAACGACGTCTTGAGGGACATGATTAACCTGTACGTTTTTGTCTACCTCGACGACATCCTTATCTTTTCCAAGACCATGCAGGAGCACCGCCACCATGTCCGCCAGGTTCTCCCGAGGCTGCTACAGAACAATCTGTTCGCCAAGGCCCAGAAATTTCATGTTCCCGAGGTCTCCTTTCTGGGTTTTATTGTACAGACAGGCCAACTCCAAATGGACCCAGCCAAGACCCTGGCCGTCCGGGACTGGCCCACTCCCAAGTCCGTCAAAGAGGTTCAGCGGTTCTTAGGATTTGCTAACTTCTACCGCAAATTTATCAGGAACTTTAGTTCTGTAGCAGCACCCACGTCGGACCTCACCAAAGGGACAGGTGGATCTTATGTCTGGTCTCCTCAGGCGGAAAAGGTGTTCAAAGACCTCAAGGACCGCTTCTGCACGGCACCCATTCTGGTCCTCCCGGACACCTCCCAACCATTCATCGTGGAGGTGGATGCCTCAGACAGAGGTGTCGGCGCGGTGCTCTCTCAATGTTCGGAAGGACAGCTGCACCCCTGCACATACTTCTCCCACCGCCTGAGTCCTGTGGAGTCCCGGTACGATGTGGGGGATTGAGAACTGCTAGCGGTCAAACTGGCCCTTGAGGAGTGGAGGCACTGGCTGGAGGGAGCACAACATCCATTCCTGGTTTGGACGGACCACAAGAACCTGGAGTACCTCCAGCAAGCCAAGTGACTGAACCCATGACAGGCTAGGTGGGCCCTGTTTTTCAGTCGGTTTGACTTCACCCTCTCGTACCGCCCCGGCTCCAAGAACACCAAACCTGAAGCACTGTCCAGGCTGTTCTCTGCCACTAACAGGGAGAGTGAAGTTGGGCCTATTATCCCTGTGTCCCGGATTGTGGCCCCTGTCCGCTGGGGTATTGAGGAGGCCGTCCAACGAGCCCAACGCCAGGACCCCGGTCCTGGGACGGGGCCACCGGGCCTCTTGTACGTCCCACATCAAGCCCGGGCCAAGGTTCTCCAGTGGGGTCACTCTTCCCCTCTCACCGCCCACCTGGGAGCTCGGAGGACCCTGGACTTCCTGAAAAGACGCTTCTGGTGGCCTAACATGGAGAAGGAAGTAAGGTCATTTGTCCTGTCATGTGAGGTCTGCACCAGAACCAAGAACCCGCGACAGTGTCCCCAGGGTCTCCTGCATCCTCTGACCATTCCCCGGCGTCCCTCGTCCCACGTGGCAGTCGACTTCATCACGGGTCTCCCTGAGTCTCAAGGTAATACTGTCATTTTGGTTATAGTCGACAGATTCTCAAAGGCCTGCCGCTTCATACCACTGTGCAAACTCCCTTCTGCTCTTGAAACAGCCAAACTTATTTTTAATCATGTCTTCCGAATCTTTGGTCTCCCACAGGACATCGTCTCAGACCGAGGGCCCCAGTTCTCCTCCCGAGTGTGGCACGGGTTCTGCAAGGTCATCGGAGCCACTGCCAGCCTCTCCTCTGGGTTTCACCCACAGTCCAATGGCCAGACGGAGAGGCTCAACCAGGACCTGGAAACCACCCTGTGAGGCCTGGCTATGGATAACCCGACATCGTGGAGCACCTGGCTGCCATGGGCAGAGTACACCCACAACACCCTGCAGTCATCGGCCACCAAGCTGTCGCCATTCCAGTGCCAATTCGGGTTCCAGCCACCTCTGTTCCCGGACCAGGAGGAAGACGAGGGGGTGCACTCAGTCAACCAATATGTGAGACGGTGTCGCAAGACCTGGAGCAAGGTCAGAAAGACCCTCATCCAGACCTCCAGAACCAACCAGACTCAGGCCAACCACCACAGAAGACCTGCCCACACTTTCCGCCCTGGGCAGCGGGTTTGGCTGTCCACTAAGGACCTTCCGCTGCGGGTGGAGAACCGCAAGCTTGCTCCTTGCTACATTGGCCCCTTCAAGGTGGTGCGCAGGGTGAACCCTGTCGCCTACCGGCTCCAGTTGCCCCGGATTCTGAGGATCAACCCCACTTTCCATGTTTCCCTGTTGCGGCCCGTACTGACGTCCACGTATGCCCCTGCCCCTAGGAACCCCCCCCCCGCATCTTCCAGGGTCAGACTGTGTTCACTGTGCATTGCCTGCTTGACTCCCGCCGGGTCCATGGTGGGCTTCAATATCTAGTGGACTGGGAGGGCTATGGTCCTGAGGAGCACTGCTGGGTTCCCGCTCGGGACGTCTTAGATAAAGAACTGTGTCGGGACTTCCATTCGGCCCATCCGGATCGCCCTGGGAACGTCAGGAGACGCTCCTGGGGGGGGGGGGGGGTCCTGTTAGGACTGGGACTATTTTGTCCTCTAGAGGCCACTGTTATTTCCTTTTCTTGTCATGTTTGTTTTGGCCTCTAGAGGCCGCCACTGTTTCTGTGTTTTATGTTTGTTGTTTTCCATGTGTCTTGTGCCCTGCCTAGTCCTCATTAGTGTCACCTGTGTCCTATTTTAGTTTGTGTATTTATACCCCTGAGTTCAGTCCTCTTGTCACGGAGTCTTTGTGCTGTTATGTTTAGCTCCAGTTACCTCTGTTCCTATTTCCTCGCCTATGTTCTTGTGTTCTTTGTATTTTTGCTTTCTTTTGGACTTTGGGGATTTTGTTATTGACTTTTTGGATCTTCTGAGCATTTGGATTTTCACCCTTTCTTTTCTGGTTATTGGCTTTTGTATTGACTTTGAACTTTTGGATTTTTTAAATTTTTTTCCCTTATATCTTCTGAGCGTGGGACGGCACGGTGGTGTAGTGGTTAGCGCTGTCGCCTCACAGCAAGAAAGTCCTGGGTTCGAGCCCCGGGGCCGGCGAGGGCCTTTCTGTGCGGAGTTTGCATGTTCTCCCCGTGTCCGCGTGGGTTTCCTCCGGGTGCTCCGGTTTCCCCCACAGTCCAAAGACATGCAGGTTAGGTTAACTGGTGACTCTAAATTGACCGTAGGTGTGAATGTGAGTGTGAATGGTTGTCTGTGCCTATGTGTCAGCCCTGTGATGACCTGGTGACTTGTCCAGAGTGTACCCCGCCTTTCGCCCATAGTCAGCTGGGATAGGCTCCAGCTTGCCTGCGACCCTGTAGAAGGATAAAGCGGCTAGAGATGATGAGATCTTCTGAGCGTTTTGGATTATACTTTTTGGATTTTTTGTGTGTAAATATTGTTAATAAACCTTTTGATACTTTTTCTACTTCCGCCTCACGCCTCTGCATTTGAGTCATCCCCCCTGGTGGCCTAGTGGGGGCTTGCTGGATTATCACACCAGCAAACCAGGTTTGAATCCCAGCAAAACCCTAACATAAAGAGACAGACACATGATGTCCCTAACCTATCATTAACCATATTATGAAATAATTATGTGGAAAACTGTAAATGTTTTTTTTAAGTTCTTTGTTATGTATAGATATGTTCATGTACTGTTTGTGTGAAGTGACAATGATGGCTTTACTGTAGATTTTAGTTTTATCAAGACTTTATTACACAAACTCACTTTATTTTTCCCTTTCCCTAGATTAGAGGCAATTTAAAGACAATGGGTAGAGTTTAAAAAAAAAGGAAGCAGAGCTCAGAGGAAAGACTTGTGGGCGATGGCAGATGGAATGGAAGCTATTGTCAGATCAATGAAGAGTGTTAATATTACAAACAGAGTATTCCTCAGAAATCTGGTCTGAACTATCTGTAACCCTTTTTGGTCAAGATCAGAAGAAAAACCGTCATTGGCTGTGGGTTATATGGACCAGAAATAGAAAAGGCGTGAGGGACCTGACTATTAAACAACAGGACAAGACAAAAAAGACAGAGGAAGACAGCCATGCTAGAGACCTAGTATCAGATGAGGACACAGAAGAGAATGAGGAAGAAGACAAACAACAGGAGATGCCATTACAGACAGGAGCTCAACTACAAGAAGTGACTGCTGAAGACTTGCATGAAGATGAGGAAGAAGACAAACAACAGGAGCCCGACCTAAATATGGAAAGACATGTACCAGAGAATAATGGAGAAAGCTGTCAGTGGTATCAAAGAGGTTCACAATTACAGTAAACAGAAAGAAATGGCAAAAAATTGTTCCACTGCACGGCTCAACAAAACTGAGGCAACCATGGACCAACGTCTTGTACAACAGTTTCCGACAGAAAAATCCCAGTTGTACTCTTGCCTTCAAGAGCCAGCATATCAAAACTCCTCACAGCCTGAAAATTAATAGTCCATATTTAAACATCAGTGCAGTTTGTACATTCCCTTCCTGTAGTACGAAATACTTCTTTAAAAGGAAAAGGGAGCCAGTGGGAGAAAACCTGGTTAAGATTTCTGTGCTCCAAAGAGGAAAAATGTCACACAAAACAAGTGAAAAAAAATTCAGGCCTGCAGCAAACACAAGAAGAGGTAAAATAGCAAGAGCTATACGCTAAGGAGTGAGCCAACTGTACTATAGTAAACTTAAAAAAAAAACCTGTTGCGGGCGGCACGGTGGTGTAGTGGTTAGCGCTGTCACCTCACAGCAAGAAGGTCCGGGTTCGAGCCCCGTGGCCGGCGAGGGCCTTTCTATGTGGAGTTTGCATGTTCTCCCCGTGTCCGCGTGGGTTTCCTCCGGGTGCTCCGGTTTCCCCCACAGTCCAAAGACATGCAGGTTAGGTTAACTGGTGACTCTAAATTGACCGTAGGTGTGAGTGTGAATGGTTGTCTGTGTCTATGTGTCAGCCCTGTGATGACCTGGCGACTTGTCCAGGGTGTACCCCGCCTTTCGCCTGTAGTCAGCTGGGATAGGCTTCAGCTTGCCTGCGACCCTGTAGAACAGGATAAAGCGGCTAGAGATAATGATATGATAAAACCCGTTGCTGAGCTGATTTCAGGAAACATAACCCGAAGTCTGAACAAAAATGTTCTTAAAGTGATTAGTTCAGAGTTTAGTAAAGAGAAAAGAATTCATGATGATGTTTTCATGGAGATGTACCTCACTCACTCAAAATATCATGAAGGAATGTGACTCCAAATTTCACAAGATGCCTGGCTACATACAGCACTTTCAAGTTGACCCCTTTGGTGTACACATGTATACTGAAACAGGAGTAAGCATAGTTGTGCAACACCTGAAAAAGAAGATCCCGCTGATGTTATACCTAGATGCTACAGGTAATGTTGCATCCAAAGTCCCCGGGCAGACCAAAAAAGTCCTTTACTACTCTCTCACTCTTCCTGGAGGGAGTCAGAATGCACCTCCCCTCCCAGTCTGTGAAATGCTGACAAACAAACACTCTGTACCACCAATCACATTCTGGCTAATGCAGTTCTTCAGAAAACTGTCACAGTACACAAAATTAAGAGTACATCAAGTTGAAACAGATTACAGCTGGGCACTAATGCAAAGTGTTCTTCTGTCATTCAACAGGGAGAGCATTGTTAGCTACCTAGACAGGGCTTTTTCTATTTGTTCAAAACTGAAGACATGGAAGGACATCAGAATGTTTACAGTGCTACACATATGCTTTGCACACGTGCTCAAGGCTGTCACTCAGTCAATTTCTGTTAGGACTGAGGACTGTCTTGGCCTCTAGAGGCCGCTGTTATTTCTTTATCTTGTCATGTTTGTTTTGGCCTCTAGAGGCCGCCACTGTTTCTGTGTTTTGTGTTTGTTTTCATGTGCCTTTTACCCCACCTGTTCTTCATTTTCTGCCCTGCCTAGTTTCCTAATTACCCTGTGTATATATACTTCCTCAGTTTAGCCTCTTGTCACAGAGTCTTTGTGCTGCTTATGGCTAGTGACCTCTTTCCCGTGTACCTTGCTTATGCCCTTGTGTTTTTTGGTCTTTTGCTTTCCTTTTGGACTTTGTACTTGACATTTTGGATCTTCTGAGCGTTTTGCATTTTGCCTTTTCTTTTCTGATTTTTGGACTTTGTACTTTTGGATATTTTATTTTTCCCTTATATCTTCTGAGCGTTGGATTTTACTTTTTGCTTTGGATTTTTGATCTTCTGTGCTTTTTCACAATAAACTGTTTTTGTACTCTACCTTCGCCTCACTCCTCTGCACTTGAGTCATTCCCCTGGTGGCCTAGTGGGGGTTTGCTGGATTACTACACCAGCAACCCGGGTTCGATTCCCTGCAAAACCCTAACAGAAAGACTCCGTCATGACTGACTCAGCAGAGGCTGCTTCAACTGTCTACCTGGCCAACCTTCAGGGAATTATGGCAGCTTTAACACTCTTCGGAGCGACCATGGACACTCATGGACGAACGCTCGCAAGCCAATGTGAGGCCCTCGCTTGCCACGAGGTACTGCTTCAGCAAATTGGGAAAGCTCTGGCACAGCTGACTCCTATGCCCGCATCTCCTGCTCCACCATCTGCTCCCGCTCCAGTGCCTCCGGCCACGCTGCCTCTGTCACCTCGCAAACCCTGCCTTCCTGCACCACAGAGGTATGGTGGCAAGCACGGTGAGTGCCAGGAGTTCCTTACCCAGTGCCAACTCACCTTTGAGCTCCAGCCTGCCACCTACACTATGGATCGCCGCAAGATTGCATATGTGATAACCTTGTTAGCTGATAAGGCACGAGCTTGGGCAACAGCCGTCTGGCAAAGACAGGGACCCGAGTGTTCTGACTTCAAGCTGTTTACGGAGGAGATGCTTCGGGTCTTCGATCAAGCAGACATCAGTAAAGATGCAGCCAGGAAGCTCATGTCCGTCCGGCAGGAGGGAAGCGTTGCAGACTACTACATCTCGTTCCAGATGCTCGCAGCAGTCAGTGGGTGGAATGAGACGGCCCTGGTTTCAGCCTTCCACCATGGTCTGTCTGACCCCATCAAAGACGGTCTGGCCTCTATCGGATGCCCAAGTGACCTCGAAACCCTGATCTCACATGCCATTCGTCTTGACAACAGGATTAGAGAGCACCGCTGAGTCCTGAGCTTCCCTGGCCTCACTGCCTCGACCTGGAGCCCGTCTACCTCCTCCAGTGACTGTCCGGAGCCCATGCAAGTGGGCCGTACCCGTCTCTCCGCATCTGAGAGGGAGCGCAGAAGGAGGGACAAGTGCTGCATCTACTGTGGCAAGCCTGGCCACTTCTGAGCATCATGTCCCGAGCTCTTGGGAAAAGGACCACCCCGTCCAGCCGAGGGAGGGTTGTGACGGGGCCTACCCTCTCTCCTGAACTTCCTGGCCAAGGAGTCTACATCCTTGTCTCCATCTCCTGGGTTGAGTCTGTCCACTCTTGCCAGGCCTTGCTAGACTCCAGGGCGGCTGGAAACTTTATGGATGTCCACTTCGCCCGAACTATCAATGTCCCGACTGCACCTCTTGAAGTCCCGCTGTCTGTGTCTGCCCTGGATGGCCAAGCTTTAGGTGATGGAAGAGTCACCCAAGTTACTTCTCCAGTCTTTCTCCAGTCTCAAGGTCACAAAGAAGAAATATCCCTGCACCTTATTCATTTGCCAGAGTTCCCAGTGATTCTAGGCCTTCCTTGGCTTACCCGCCACAACCCGCGCATAGACTGGGTAACTAGCCAGGTTGTGGAATGGGGCCCTGCATGCCATGCCTCTTGTTTGCTCTCTAGCTCTCCTGTGTCTCCTGCCGAGCCTCCTGATCTCACCGAGTTATCTCAAGTTCCCACAGAGTACTGGGATCTTAAAGAAGTCTTCAGCAAGAGTAGGGCCGCCATTCTTCCTCCGCACCATGCCTACAACTGTGCCATCGACTTGCTCCCTGGGACTACCCCTTCTCAGGGCTGACTGTTCTCCCTCTCTCAGCCAGAACGCAAGGCCATGGAGGAATACATCAAGGATGCCCTGGTCTCTGGGTTCATTTGACCCTCCACCTCACCTGCTGGTGCCGGCTTCTTCTTTGTCGGCGAGAAGGATGGGGGGCTCCGACCATGTATTGACTACAGGGGCCTGAACAAGATCACTGTGCGCAACCGCTATCCCCTTCCGCTGATGTCCACAGCGTTCGACCTGCTCCAAGGCGCCACCGTCTTCACCAAGTTGGACTTACGGAACGCATACCACCTCATCCGTATCCGACAGGGAGACGAGTGGAAGACTGCCTTTAACACCCCATCAGGGCACTACGAGTACCAGGCGATGCCCTTCGGACTCACCAATGCACCAGCTGTTTTTCAGGCCCTTATCAACAACGTCTTGAGGGATATGATCAATCAGTACTTTTTCGTCTACCTTGACGACATCCTAATATTTTCCAAGACCGTGCAGGAGCACCACCACCATGTCCGCCAGGTTCTCCAGAGGCTGCTACAGAACAATCTGTTCGCTAAGGCCCAGAAATGAGAGTTTCATGTTCCCAAGGTCTCCTTTCTGGGTTTTATTGTATGGACAGGACAACTCCAGATGGATCCAGCCAAGACCCTGGCCGTCCGGGACTGGCCCACCCCCAAGTGTGTCAAAGAGGTTCAGCGGTTCTTAGGATTTGCTAACTTCTACCGCAAGTTTGTCAGGAACTTCAGTTCTGTAGCAGCGCCCATATCGGACCTCACCAAAAGGACAGGTGGATCGTATGTCTGGTCTCCTCAGGCGGAAAAGGCGTTCAAAGACCTCAAGCACCGCTTATGCACAGCACCCATTCTGGTCCTCCCGGACCCTTCGCAACCCTTCATCGTCGAGGTGGACGCCTCGGACAGCGGCATCGGCGCGGTCCTCTCTCAACGTTCGGATGAAAGGTTGCACCCCTGCGCATACTTCTCCCACTGCCTGAGTCCTGCGGAGGCCCGGTATGACGTGGGGGATCGAGAACTGCTAGCAGTTAAACTGGCCCTTGAGGAGTGGAGGCACTGGCTGGAGGGAGCGCAACATCCATTTCTGGTGTGGACGGACCACAAGAACCTGGAGTACCTCCAGCAAGCCAAGTGACTCAATCCACGACAGGCTAGGTGGGCCTTGTTTTTCAGTCGGTTCAACTTCACCCTATCATACCGCCCCGGCTCTAAGAACACCAAACCTGACATGCTTTCCAGGCTGTTCGCTTCCACCAACAGGGAGAGTGAAGTTGGGCCTATTATCCCTGTGTCCCGGATTGTGGCCCCTGTCCGCTGGGGTGTTGAGGAGGCCGTCCGACGAGCCCAACGCCAGGACCCCGGTCCTGGGATGAGGCCACTGGGCCTCTTGTACATCCCACGTCAAGCCCGGGCCAAGGTCCTCCAGTGGGGTCACTCGTCCCCTCTCACCGCCCACCTGGGAGCTCGGAGGACCCTGGACTTTTTGAAAAGACGCTTCTGGTGGCCAAACATGGAGAAGGAAGTAAGGTCATTCGTCCTGTCTTGTGATGTGTGCACCAGAAACAAGAACCCACGACAGCAGCCCAGGGCCTCCTGCATCCTCTGCCTATTCCCCGGCGTCCCTGGTCCCATGTGCCAGTCGACTTCATCACGGGCCTTCCAGACTCTCAAGGTAACACGGTCATTTTGGTCATAGTCGACAGATTCTCTAAGGCCTGCCGCTTTATACCGCTGCGCAAGCTCCCTTCTGCCCTTGAAACAGCCAAAGTAATATTTATGCATGTCTTCTGAGTCTTTGGTCTCCCACAGGACATCGTCTCAGACCGGGGGCCCCAGTTCTCCTCCCGAGTGTGGCGGGGGTTCTGCAAGCTCATTGGGGCCACCGCCAGCCTCTCCTATGGATTCCACCCCCAGTCCAATGGCCAGACGGAGAGGCTCAACCAGGACCTGGAAACCACCCTGCAAGGCCTGGTGATGGATACCCCGACATCATGGAGCACCTGGCTGCCATGGGCGGAGTACGCCCACAACACCCTGCAGTCATCGGCCACCAGGTTGTCGCCGTTCCAGTGCCAATTCGGGTTCCAGCCACCTTTGTTTCCAGAACAGGAGGAGGACACTGGGGTGCCCTCGGTCAACCAGTATGTGAGATGGTGTCGCAAGACCTGGAACAAGGTAAGGAGGACCCTCATTCAGACTTCCAGGGCCAACCAGACTCAGGCCAACCGCCATAGAAGGCCTGCCCACATTTTCCGTCCTCGGCAGCGGGTTTGGCTGTCCGCCAAGGACCTTCCGCTGCAGGTGGAGAACCGCAGGCTTGCTCCTCGCTACGTTGGCCCCTTCGAGGTTGTGCGCAGGGTGAACCCTGTCGCCTACCGGCTCCAGTTGCCCCGGACTCTTAGGCTCAACCCCACATTCCATGTATCCCTGTTGCGGCCCGTACTGTCGTCCTCGTATGCCCCTGCATAAACAATAAATCGTTTTTGTACTCTATCTTCGCCTCACTCCTCTGCACTTGAGTCATTCCCCTGGTGGCCTAGTGGGGTTTTGCTGGATTACTACACCAGTGACCCGCGTTCGACCTAGGAATCCCCCGCACCCCTGCATCCTCCAGGGTCAGACTGTGTTCACTGTGCACCACCTGCTCGACTCCCCGCGGGTCTGCAGCGGGCTTCAATATCTAGTGGACTGGGAGGGCTATGGCCCGGAGGAGCGCTGTTTGGTCCCCGCTTGGGATGTGTTAGACAAAGAACTTTGTCGGGACTTCCATTCGACAATTGGGGGGGGGGTCCTGTTAGGACTGGGGACTGTCTTGGCCTCTACAGGCCGCTGTTATTTCTTTATCTTGTCATGTTTGTTTTTACCTCTAGAGGCTGCCACTGTTTCTGTGTTTTGTGTTTGTTTTCATGTGCCTTTTACCCCACCTGTTCTTCATTTTCTGCCCCGCCTAGTTTCCTAATAACCCTGTGTATATATACTTCCTCAGTTTAGCCTCGTCACGGAGTCTTTGTGCTGCTTATGGCTAGTGACCTCTGTCCCATGTACCTTGCTTATGCCCTTGTGTTTTTTGGTCTTTTGCTTTCCTTTTGGACTTTGTACTTGACATTTTGGATCTTCTGAGCGTTTTGCATTTTGCCTTTTCTTTTCTGATTTTTGGACTTTGTACTTTTGGATATTTTATTTTTCCCTTATATCTTCTGAGCGTTGGATTTTACTTTTTGCTTTGGATTTTTGATCTTCTGTGCTTTTTCACAATAAACTGTTTTTGTACTCTACCTTCGCCTCACTCCTCTGCACTTGAGTCATTCCCCTGGTGGCCTAGTGGGGTTTTGCTGGATTACTACACCAGCGACCTGGGTTCGATTCCCAGCAAAACCCTAACAATTTCAAGAAAAACAGCAGACGAAGGATTTTGCAACATTTGGTTTTGCCAGGTTACAAAACACTACCTCAATGACGGCAGCACTCAAAATCTTCCGCTATATTTCTGTGCACTGTACTAATTGGCAAATACAACAACGACACTGTCCTGTGTAATCTGAAGGTCATGCAGGACTTAATAAAGAAATGCAACATTCCTGACATGGAAGAAACTGAAAAATTAGACGACAGCCCCTTAGCTCAGGAGGAAGATGATGAAGAAAGAAGAAATGCCCACACAATTGTTGGCAGATCTCCCTTCACATATGAGTTCAAGAGGGTCCTGGAGGAGGTACAGAGAAAGCTCGAAAAAACAGATGCCGAGAGCCCACATGATGAGAAAAATCCATACTTCTGCCCAGGCATTGTTGATGTACTTCTTGAGAACTACCTCGGCATTTTTCCCCTGTGGAGTGGTCTGCTTTTGGGGAATTTGAAAAGGTATGCATCTGACAAAGAAGGTGACACATTTGTCCCAGGTAAGACAAGGAACACAAACTGCCATGTGGAGAGATGGTTTGGAATGGTCAAACAGTCAATTCTGAAAAAGCAGAGGCGACTGAGGCCAGGGACATTTGTCAGGAAAATGTATGGCTGTCTGCAGGGGAGATACAGAGAACACATCATGTCTCATAACTTCTCTGAGCAGTTACTCCTTAAACCCATGCTACCAAAAGACCTCACTCAATCTCGGGAGGGTTGGGCAAAGCGAGATGGAGCAAAGCCCCAGACTTCCAGTTCCAAATTTTGTACTGCTCCAACCACTATTCCAGTTCCAAAGAGACCAAAGTCATCTCTGAACACTGGCAAAGATCTTCAAAAGAGCACAGATGGGAAGAACAGCAGCAATGTCCTCACAAGGGTCCACGTCTGCCACAGAGGTACTTTTTTGCTGAACACTAAAATGAAATGACTGCTCTAAACAGATTAAAACCAAGTCAGTGTAATTTGCACTTTCCAGAGCTATACAAGCATTGTTAAGGAAGCATTTAGAAACATTAAGCATCAGTGAGGCAGTTGTATTCACATCCATGGCTGTCCGATAAAAGTATGTTTTAAGAAGGGACTTAAAAAGAGATTACAGATTCAGGACAGTTTAATGTTGAAAGTATTGCAAATGCTGTATGAAGCCTTTTTCATAATTGCATGCCCTTTGGACATGCAAACCAACTGAAGTTATTGTGGCTGTTGTCAGGGCCAGATTATGGGGGGTCTGGGCCCCGGGGCCAGGAGTTCGCAAAGCCCCCCCACACACACACACAAAGGCTACTGAGGTCGCAGACTAGCAGAGGGCAACATGTGAATAAAGTAAATAAAGTGACATGTGAACATACTGTATGTTTAGAGCATTAAGGCACACAATGTTAGTGATTAAAGATATATGTATTGTGTCAAGAAGTTAACAAGGAAACTGATTAGGATATGTCAATAATTAAGCCATACCTAAGGAATAATTCATTCTAGGCTATATAAGTTTTTTCCTACTCTTCCTTCTTGCAAAGTCATCCACTAATTCATCAAAGTTAAGCTGTAGGACCAACTCTGATCCAATTGCCAGAAGAGAAAGTGAATTCAAGCGGTTTTGGCACATTGTCATCCTGAGTTCATTCTTAATACGAGCCAGTCTGGAGAATGAACGTTCCCCTTCACAATTTGTAATAGGCAGGGTCAAAAAAGTCTGAGTGCTTTGTAGACATTTGGAAAAGTGGACTGTAGATCCAAATCCACCATGGTCTTCAGCATTGTACTTGGGCATTTTTGATTTTCTGACATGAATGATTTGTATTGTACAAGTTCATCTGCCAGGCTTATGTCCAAATCTGTGGGATATGCTGCAGCAAGTGATTTGGCCCTTGAAGTGAGCTCACTGTTGAACATATTGCCAGGCATGAAAAGAACATGAAAAAGATTGGTCAAGTGTGTGTATGCAGTTAACTGATGGTTAAGACAGGACACAAGTTTGTCAATTAGAACATTGAATGTTTCAATCCGAAACTTTTCTTTTCCACTAAATTCAACACCTGGCTCTTCACTTTCATCAGCCATACATTTGCGCTTCTTTGTGCGCTGGAGGTCATGCCTGTAGTCTTGGGAGACTGAATGGGTAACATTTAAAGCTGACCCTTCAAAAAAGGCGAAATTGTCTCTCTGTTCTGCCACAAAGTCACGAAGTGAAAGGACAAGCCGTGTAGCTGTGTGTATGTCAATATTATGTTTCTGCAACTGCAGACTTGTGGCTTGGAACTGCTGCAGTATTGTATCCCAAAAGTGTGCCATGAAGGCTATCTCTAGGCTGTCCAGCTTGCCACAGAGTGCAGAGGCCTCGCTTCTAGTTTCACGTTTCTCCTGTGAATCTTTGGAAATATTGTTCAGTGCCTCTCTCAATTGTGGATAATATTTCCAAAGAGCCTTTGTGGATTCAGCTCTTGAACTCCAGTGAGTACCTGACAATGATTTCAATGTGAGTTTCACATCTGTATCACGAAACACCTTTCCCCACCTGTGTGTTGACGAGGTACAAAATGTATATAGTGATTGCACAAAGTCAAAGAAACAGCCAGCTTCTGGGCAACTGTCAACAGCATTGACACCAACTAAATTCAACGAATGTGCTGCACAGGGGACATAACAAATTAATGGGTTTATTCGTTTCAGATGAGTTTGGACTCCATTGTACTTTCCTGACATATTACTTGCATTGTCATAAGACTGGCCTCTACAGTTAGTTAAGTCTAGGCCCAGGTTCTCCACCATAGCAACAACACACTCAGCCAAACTGCTCCCACTATGATTTCCAATAGGCTCAAAAGCCAGAAAACACTCAACTACTTCTCCACCATTATTTTCAAACCTGAAAATAAAAGTGAGTTGGTCCACAAGAGTAAGGTCTGGAGTGGAGTCAACTATAACAGAAAAGTATTTGGACTCTTTAATCTTGCTGATAATTGCTTCCTTTGTTCTTTCTCCCATTAAGTGGATAAATTCCTCACAGATTGTTGATGAGAGGTAGGACACAGAGCCTTTGCCCTTGCCTCCAAACCTTTGGAGATGGTTGGCTAGAAAAGGGTCTAATTTGGCCAACAGTTCGACAATGCCCAAGAAATTACCATTGTGAGGTGATCCCAGCTGTTCATCATCTCCCCTGAAAGCAAGGTCCCTCTCCCCCAAAAACTGGATTACAGCAACAACTCTTTTCAAAACTTCTCACCAGTATTGCCTCTCTGCATCCATTTGTTTGACAAGATCAGAATCAACTCTTCCTGTGTTTTTGGAGCGATTGTGTAATGCTAGCATGCAAGCCCTATGCTCCTCACACCTCTCATGCTCACCAATACGCTCAGAATGTTTCCAATCAGAAAACCCATGGACAAACTTGTGCTTACTTGAAAATAGCTTGCAAGCAAAACAAAAGATGCAACCAGCTGAAGGAGAGTAAAGTAGCCACTGCCTAGTCACAGATTGGCCATTAGGTAGAGAACATTTGAGTAAGGAATTTGTGAAACTCCGAGTCATGCTCCCCATTGTCCTATCCCTACTTGAGGCAGGGTACTTTTCACTTCGATTTTGAAAAGCAGCTGCTCCTCTACTAACCAGAATCGACTTGGCTTGTTCAGTAATGGAACTTGGCCATAAAGCAGGGTCATTATCTGTTTCACACCAGGAGTTTGAGTCCCCAGCTTCTGGTGTGATACTGGTCTTGGTGTACCCCTTCTGACTTGACAAGACTTTCTCAGGCAATGCCTGGTCTGACAGTGAGTCTCCTGTACTAACAAGAGTGCAGTCTTGGTCGGTTGTGGTATTTGGCCGTAAAGCAGGGTCATTAAGTGTTTCACAACTGGAGTTGGAGTCCCAAGCTTCTGGTGTGAAACTGGGCTCCATGCACTCCTCCTCACTTGGAAACACTTTCTCAGGCGATGCCTGGTCTGATTGTGGGCCTGAAGCCTGAGCCTGACAGGTCGGGTCTACGCTTGATTGGGTCTGTGAGGGCTCCTGTATGATCAAGCCAGTAGTGATCTCTTCATTGCTACAACTCGGGCCACTGATGACATTATCAATACTTGAATCTTGAGGCTTGTTGAAAAAGTTAGAAATCAGAGGCACATTTTTTAAAAAAACGGCCTGCTTTGCCTCCCTAATTTTTTTTGGCTTTTCGTTTTGAAGCCCCACTTTTTTGTTTGCAATCCATATTACTGATGCCAAGTGTAATGTGGGAGTGTTATATCTATTGGATTTTCACTGGGACTTCCTAAATTTCTCACAACTGATTATAATAATTTTATATATATATATATATATATATATATATATATATATATATATATATATATATATATATGCACACGCAATAACCTTTGAAGGTGCAGTGTTGTTTCTAGTAATATAATATAATATAAATATAATGAAATATAATAATTAAAGACAGTGAGCCTTCACAAAGACTGATGGAAATGCACTAGCCTTTTACAAAGGCTTTGAACCTTTGAATGTGCAGTGATGTGTTATAATATAATATAATATAATATAATATAATATAATATAATATAATATAATATAATATAATATAATATAATATAATATAAATGGATATAAGCCTTTAAAAAGGCTGTTGGATGCTACACTGCTGAACAAGTCTGGTTGAACAGGCTGAACACAGAGCAAGCTGTCAAGCTGAACGGTCAGAATGTTGTGAGGAGTACTGAAGCAGGGAGCCTATATATAGAGAGAGCCCAAGTCTCCGCCCCTTCTGGTCAATCCATTGGAAAATCGATATTAGATTTTCACTTAGACTTCCTAAATTTCTCACTGAAAATACACTAGTCCTTACAACGGCTTTGAGGTTGTAGCAGCGAATCAAATCGATTAAAACATTTATGTTGTTGATTTGATTGACCGCCGCAGGCGAAATTCGCTCCTCATTTGCATAATATTAAACTTGGCCAAATATTTTCACTTTGCTTCTCCCTGTTCACTTGCCTTCGCCCCACTTCGCTTCCCTCATAGGAATGAATGGCGAATTTTGCTTTGCTTTGCCAAATTCACGTGTATGTGTCCCCGGCGTGAGGCACACAAGGCATGTTGTTATCTGCCTATGACATGAAGTAAGGAACAAAAACGAACCCCAACACCAAAACCCTTGGTAAATCAGAGGCCCTTTGTAAGGACGTTTGTAATCAGAGGGCTTTCTTCAGGGGCGTCGAAGTAGGGGGGAAAGTGGGACTCAGTCACCAGGGCCCTACGTATCAGGAGGCCCCATAGGGAGTCAGTTTTTTTTGTAGGGGGGGGTCCATTTGAACTAGGTCCATAGGACCCAGAATTTGGTGCTACTCTTAACAGTACACTTTCCCGTTAGGGCTCTCTCTAGGGCCACCAGATAGCCAGAAGTCACGATCCTTAGCAGGGGCTTTCATAATCATAGGATCCTCTGAAAGCATTCCCCCTACTTCCTTGAACCCCTAGTTGGCAGATGTTACGGCCTCAGGAGTTTTCACGAGAGGCACTACAGCAGGGCCAGGGGCCCTCTGATTGCCGTCCCCCGCCGCCCACCAACCCACCCCTTCCCTCTGTTTTCTTCAGATATGCCCTATAACAGTGTAAGTAGTCATAAGATCCTAGAGAATAGAGGCCCTCTGATGTCACAATTGGCATCGGCATCGCTATGGGCCCCCCGGGCCCCTGGACCCCTTGGGCCCCTGGGCGCCGGCCCCACTGGCCCGGTCCGTAATCCGGCCCTGGCTGTTGTACGACATGCTGAACATAAGCACAATTACACCCTGCGGCACAGAGAACTTCAGAGTTTGAGGCCTGATGAACTCATCATAGGCGAGGCAAGTTTCTCATTAGAACTGATGTCACAGATTTATCTAAAAGTAAGCTACTTGTTGATGGATCAATCCTTTAAAAAACTATGTGAAAATGTTATGAGTTGTGCTGCATAAAATGATTTAACAAGTTAATTGTCATGAAAGAAAATCTGGAGTGTGACTTTGGACAAACCAGTCTTTAGCTAAAGTATTGCATCAATGACCCATTCTCAAATATGACAACAATGTGATTAAATATGACTTTAGACTCTACATTGCCATTACCAACACACCAATATTTTTGTGAAATTAATTTTCTCCAAAAGGTTACATTAAAGCCATCCTCAATTCTAAGGATACTGCTGGCCAACTGTACCTCATGAATCACTACACCGTGGGTGCAATTGTACATGGCACAAGAGAGCAGATGGCAAGGCAAGGGTTAAAAAAGGTGAGTATAACTGTAATAATTATGTTATCACTGTAGTAGTCTTGCTTTTAATCAATACATTTACAATAGCCATTTCACCTTTTTGGTTGGTCCTGTGGAGGAAAATACGTAATATAGTCTCATCATGAAATCTTTGTTTTTTGTCAGGTCACATTTGATGACTATGATGGAGCCATTGGATTTGTCAACATAGAAAATGTGCACTGGAAGTTTCTGGTGAGTATAAAGCTACTTATAGTACTATGTGCCTTTACAGCATTTATTTATGGCTCATGGTTTGTCCATTTAAAAGTTATCAACCTTGTAATTGCTATAAAGGTTTATGAATACCTATAATCAAGTAAATAAATCTACATAGATTACTATGAGTTGAATCTTCTTTTAATAAAAGTTCTTGTACTTTTGTCAAATTTTAGAATTAATCAACTCACAGACAATGAGAGGCTTACTGTGCATCAAGTTGCCAACTGCAGTTTTGAAGTTTTACATAAATGAAGCTTATTGTTTCATTATTGTTGCTGCTGTTGTTAACGACACATTTGAAGATGGTGTATGGTTTAATGATGCTACCTTCATATTACAGTATCTTCATGCCCTTCCAAACCACATTTTTGTGGTTGATCCTCTGCAAGGGTCAAATGAAGTTGAGGACTCCAGAAAGGCTGGCTACAGATTTGGGTAATATTAAATAGATTATGGGAAGTAAATAGGTTACACACACATTCTGTATAGCCACAGAGTAAGCGCAAAGGTAAAGCAAAAATGTATTTTACTTTCAACCTGTAGACAGTATTTCAAGATGCGCTGGAACAGACTGGGAAAGGAGGACTGGGTTAACATCAAGTGGCAGCCTGGCAAGATAACCCACACCTTCCAGAAAGATGTCACCAGTTGTGGGATCTTTGTCATGCAGGTGATTCTTGTGTCTTCTTTATGATAAAAAAAGCATGTAGTTTTACTATGCAAGATGATCATACACAGTACATGTGTTGTTTTGCCATCTCTACAGATGGCCAAGATGACGGTGACACAGTTTCCAAATATCCCAAAGAGGTTTCACATTAATGCATCAAAAAAAATCTCTTCAAAAACTAAGAAGAGACATGGCAGAAGATGTTCTGAAAGGATCAGGTATTGCTCAAAATATTACATTGATATGTCAAACACTTCCTACAAACTTAACAGTAATAAAGGCCTGTATTTTCTTTTTTTCAGTTTCAAAGGATGAGTTCTGTTCCTTCTGTGGCAATGAGGACCTGCCCAAGACTGCTGTTGATGCTGTCTGGGTGAGACTCAGACATCAATAGATAATCTGAATAGTGGATAATCAGTAGATAATCTGGGGTTAAGAACCAGACACAACATTAAAGTATTCAAATATTATATACTTTTATGCATTACATAGAGGTAACATTTTCTTAATATGTTTAATAAATGTATCCCTGTAGATTCAGTGTGGAACTTGCACAAGATGGTTTCACACGCAGTACCTTTGAATGCCAGCGGCAACGACACCAAAGAAAGATACCCCTTGGTATTGTGTACTGTGCAACAACACTAAATAAAGAGGCTGTAGGTGAGTTTGGTGAGGTCTAACCTGAGACAGGAGACTTTCTATGTAAAAATAGGACTGTGGATTTCTATCATTATGTGTGTCTATTCTAGGAGCGTTCATTTTGCCATAGTTATTTTTCATATAATTTTATCATACCAGGGCGGCACGGTGGTGTAGTGGTTAGCGCTGTCGCCTCACATCAAGAAGGTCTGGGTTTGAGCCCCGTGGCCGGCGAGGGCCTTTCTGTGTGGAGTTTGCATGTTCTCCCCGTGTCCGCGTGGGTTTCCTCCGGGTGCTCCGGTTTCCCCCACAGTCCAAAGACATGCAGGTTAGGTTAACTGGTGACTCTAAATTGACCGTAGGTGTGAATGTGAGTGTGAATGGTTGTCTGTGTCTATGTGTCAGCCCTGTGATGACCTGGTGACTTGTCCAGGGTGTACCCTGCCTTTCGCCCGTAGTCAGCTGGGATAGGCTCCAGCTTGCCTGCGACCCTGTAGAACAGGATAAAGCGGCTAGAGATAATGAGATGAGATGTATCATACCGTAGATAATCAAAATGTTGTTTTTCAGTCTCAGTTCAGGTCTTATGGCCACTGAGTGAATTTGTTTTGTTGCCATATTTTTTATACACACACACACACACACACACACACACACACAGTGGTGCTTGAAAGTTTGTGAACCCTTTATAATTTTCTATATTTCTGCATAAATATGACCTAAAACATCATCAGATTTTAACATACGTCCTAAAAGTAGATAAAGAGAACTCATTTAAACAAATGAGACAAAAATATTACACTTGGTCATGTATTTATTGAGGAAAATGATCCAATATTACATAACTGTGAGTGGCAAAAGTATGTGAACCTTTGCTTTCAGTATCTGGTCTGACCCCCTTGTGCAGCAATAACTGCAACTAAATGTTTCCAGTAACTGTTGATCAGTCCTGCACACCAGCTTGGAGGAATTTTAGCCCATTCCTCCATACAGAACAGCTTCAGCTCTTGGATGTTGGTGGGTTTCTTCACATGAACTGTTCGCTTCAGGGTCTTCCACAACATTTCAATAGGATTAAGGCCAGGACTTTGACTTGGCCATTCCAAAACATTAACTTTATTCTTCTTTAACCATTCTTTGGTAGAATGACTTGTGTGTTTAGGGTCATTGTCTTGCTGCATGACCCACCTTCTCTTGAGATTCAGTTCATGGACAGATGTCCTGACATTTTCCTTTAGAATTTGCTGATATAATTCAGAATTCATTGTTCCATCAATGATGACAAACCGTCCTGGCCTAGATGCAGCAGAACAGGCCCAAACCATGATACTACCACCACCATGTTTCACAGATGGGACAAGGTTCTTATGCTGGAATGCAGTGTTTTCCTTTCTCCAAACATAACGCTTCTCATTTAAACCAAAAAGTTCTATTTTGGTCTCATCCATCCACAAAACATTTTTCCAATAGCCTTCTGGCTTGTCCACGTGATCTTTAGCAAACTGCAGATGAGCAGCAATGCTCTTTTTGGAGAGCAGTGGCTTTCTCCTTGCAAACTTGCCATGCACACCATTGTTACTCAGTGTTCACCTGATGGTGGACTCATGAACATTAACATTAGCCAATGTGAGAGAGGCCTTCAGTTGCTTAGAAGTTACCCTGGTGTCCTTTGTGACCTCGCCGACTATTACATGCCTTGCTCTTGGAGTGATCTTTGTTGGTCGACCACTCCTGGGGAGGGAAACAATGGTCTTGAATTTCCTCCATTTGGACACAATCTATCTGACTGTGGATTGGTGGAGTCCAAACTCTTTCGAGATGGTTTTATAACCTTTTCCAGCCTGATGAGCATCAACAACGCTTTTCCTGAGGTCCTCAGAAATCTCCTTTGTTCGTGCCATGATATACTTCCACAAACATGTGTTGTGAAGATCAGACTTTGATAGATCCCTGTTCTTTAAATAAAACAGGGTGCCCACTCACACCTGATTGTCATCCCACTGATTGAAAATACCTGACTCTAATTTCACCTTCAAATTAACTGCTAATCCTAGAAGTTCACATACTTTTACCACTCGTGGATATGTAATATTGGATCATTTTCCTCAATAAATAAATGACCAAGTATAATATTTTTGTCTCATTTGTTTAACTTTGTTCTCTTTATCTACTTTTAGGACTTATGTGAAAATCTGATGTTGTTTTAGGTCATTTTTATACAGAAATATAGAAAATTCTAAAGGGTTCACAAACTTTCAAGCACCACTGTATATATATACACACGCACAGTACATGTATATTTTATATATAATATGTGAGTTACTTGAAGATTGATGCTATTATCTTTATGTATGTGTGAGTATATTTCTATTCAAGGCAAAGACAATGCAAAATGTCATAGCTGTGGTGGTTAAAACCAAATCACATGGTACTTTATACCAATGTAACTTGTAATCAGTGCTTGTCAAAAGTGATTGCATATATTTCACTCATTGGTAATAAAAACAAATGAAGGTTCACAATTTCCTTGAAATTATTTCATTTGAGACTGTAAGGCATGAGTAAACTGTTCAGAGTGAATCACACTTCAACTCCTGACCACAGGCCTCCCAAACCAAACTTTCATCCTTCTCAGAAGACGCAGTTTAGTAAATATAAGATGGATTGTGTTTGAATCTGTATGTCAATTTAACCAGCGTTCTGGTTTGCTGAAAGCAAATGGGGCAGCTTTTTATATAGTTTTGTTAAAATAAATCAAAGTAAAACTGTTTTAAAAACTAGATTTTGACTGACCACCAGGGATCTCCTGGTGTTTGAGGAGAATTTGGGGCCACTACACTTTATCTTACAATTAATACAATTAAAAAGGAAGACATTTCTCATACCAAGTGTTGTAGTGTAATCTGTAGGGGATCAATGAAGTGTGTAGTGAGTTTAGTGACACTACACTGTATCATAGTGAAGTTATTGATTAATATTCCCAGAAATTATGAAAAATGCCTCTTTCAAACCAAGTGTTGTAGTGTAATCTGTAGGAGACCAATGAAGTGTGTAGTGAGTTTGGTGACACTACACTGTATCATAGTGAAGTTATTGAATATTTTTTGTAATGTCTCTTTTCGGTGTTGCACTTTGTAGACGGTCGCTGCGCGCTGCTCTCACAGCCGGCTGCACGTAAACACTAATGTTGTTGGTGTGGCTCCGAGGATGGCTCGTTTTGATGAAAGTTAGGTTGTAGCTCGTTGTCTATCTTACTACAGTTGAAAATACGCGTGTTTTTGTGTTTTCACTTAAGAGTTATTGATCCCAGAAGTTCGAATCTGCCAATATCTTTCCAACTTTAAAAAGCGATTTCATGCACATTATTTGCTTGGGAATCCCCTCAAATTAAATAACTTCCCAGCCACAGAATGGCCTGATATTTGAGATATTACAGAAATAAATATATATCACAATGACCAAATTTCAAAGGGAACTAAATTTCATCAATTTTATGAAATTGAAAGGCTGTCTAGCTTGAACAATAAATAAACAAAATGAAAAGATGGTGCTTTACAATTTCTTTCGAGTGTTTGTATGTTAAATATTACTGTGTTAAATTTATTTTATGGCATTTTAGTAATGAACTACAGCAGTGGAAAAGATGCTAACTTCGTCTAAATTTGTACTTCATCTAAATATGGTGAACAACAACATATGTTAATTTTTTAGTACTTCGTAAAACTCAAATGTCGTGGCAATTTATGTTCATACAAGGCTACAACAGAGCACCAGCCTGTGAGACTGGCGACTACTTGTTCTGGTACATACAGTAATAAAGTCATGTTGATGCAAAGACAAGAATTCAGTGGTTCCCAGTTCCAGGCCTGGCACACTAGTGGTTCACTGGCTGATTACCAAAGCTTTAATCAATGCTGCTCACATTACAGCTGCTTTTGCATGTACAGAAAATAATGGGGGAAAAAAGCTTCTTTGGCAAACATTTCCTATGACCGATATCCTGTGATAACAGATTATCATCAGGGTTCTCCACGAGGGGTTTTAGAGGGGCGGGCCGCCCCCCTTTCTGTGATTCCCGCCCCCATTTAATTTCTGCTTCCCCTTTACAAAAGGAAGAGACGTCCCTTTGTTTTCTTTGTGACAGATAGCCTTTCTCTGTTGAAGTACCGACAAAGCACACTACAGACAAAAAACAATTACATCACTGTGTTCAGGAGAGCCTTGTGGCGCTCAATGTGAAAGAATTTTGTGAATATCTCCTTCCGTTTTCATGTAAATCCCCGTTGTTTGGAGGGAGCACTCTGAGGAAAAAGTGCGATTTCTGTGTGAGACTCTGTCTCTGCACTCAGCGCGCGGGTGGGGGAGGGGCTGCTCGCTCTCTCTCTCTCTCTCACACACACACACACAGGAGGGAGGGGCTGCTCGTTCTCTCTCACACACACACACACACAGGAGGGAGGGGCTGCTCCCTCTCAGAGAGACACGGGCTTGTAGCCTCATGGCAAATCATACATTCACACGGTACAGCTCAGCTCCTGCAATAGCGACTGCTGCGCACACTGCATCACTCTCACAATTTCCCCCAGGGGAATTGTTGGCTTTAGTTATAATGCTTATGTACATTCTTTTACAAAAGTGCAATATTTTGATGCTGCTGAGCCATTGATCAACCTTTTTTTTTATGTCTGATATGTTGTAGATGGGAAAAGTAAAAGAAGCAAAAGTTTACTTAAGAAAGATGGCTCTCTTTTTATTTTTATTTTAAGTTATGATAACTTGTTCCTCAGGCACTCAATGTTAATAAACAGGCCTACATTTGAAATCTTTTGACCTCAGTTTTCATTCTTGCAGTAGCTTTATGGAATTCATTGTATTAATTAATTTGCACTGAAGTGTGCAAATTAATTAATACAATGAATTCAAGTGTAAGTGTGTAATGTTTGATGTATGATGTGTTTTGTACCAGTCCAATTGATTCCTCTATTCTAAATGATTACTATTTGAGAGTATTTTATGCAAATTTTATGCAAATTACATATGTACATTTATGCAAATTTGTTTCAAGGTCATCCGATTGACCCCCACCCCCCTATATTTTCAATCCGTGGAGAACCCTGATCATGGGTCAATTTTGCAGTGTTTGTGTGTGGCGAGGAGTTCTCTGTCTTGCTTTTTTAATAGAGAAACTGAATGCTTCAAATTTTAGATTCACAAAATTCAATTTCAGATGGCATGATACAAATTCAAAATAATAATATTTAAATTCTGGATTTTGCACTTAAATTAAATTTTCTAAAGGCATTATTCTTACTCCAGAACTATCTTACTTCATACCGTACATGTAAGTTTCATTTGTCTCAGTAATTGTTGAAAATGCAGATTTTGGCTTTGGCTAGACTTAATTTACAAAGAAAAATATTGAAAGGCATTGTAATTATTTGCATTGCTGCATTATTGGCTTCGAGAGTGTGATTTCATCTTTATATTAGTCATGATATGAGGTCAAAGAAGTGTCTCATAAAGAATACACAGTGAACAAATTTTGTCAAGCTATTTGAGGGTAATATTGGAGGAAAGCATAACCTTACCTGAAATGCCTTCTCAAGCTTCTGCTCAGTCCTGTGTTAATGTCACCAGTATGGAGGTAGTAGGAAGCGGAACAGATTTAAGAAGAGATGTTGAGATGGGTGGAGAAATATGCCTGCATACATTGTCCAACATCAATAGGCCATAAATGATGTAGAACCAAAATGTACACGCCCACTAAATACACGCCTCAGTGTGGAAATTATATTGTGTATATAATCGTGGGGGAAAGAAAGTACATCATTCAGTTCTGTGTTTTTATTTATCAGTATCAGGAGCAACAATAATTAGTGTGCTTGCTGCTTGCAGAAAGCACACAATTATTCTTCTTAAGTTTTTATTTATTTATTTATTTATTTATTTATTATTCCTGTCCACCCGTTTTTTGGAGCCGCTACTGCTCCTACAGCTTTTGAGATAGTGACTGTTCCAACTCTGAAATGTCCATCCTGAACCAATGTAGTGTGCTTGGATACAGTTTTTGGATCAACACACCTGTTCTCTCATTCTTGTCGTGTTTGTCGTTATTTTCCCCATAAAGAATTAAGAGGACTCACGAATCAAATAGTCCTGCTCGGACACGCTTCATTGGAGATGCACCAAACTTCATGTGATACTTCAAGTCAACTCCCCCGACACGTACACGTAATTGGTTCTGACCCGTACTCATCTTTTCCTTTCTTTTTGCTCATCCATTTTTCCTTCATTCCCTTCCATTCATTTTTGTCCCCATTGAAAATGAATGGCATTTCAGGAGAAAAACTTTCACTCTCCATAAATTTTTTTGAACCGAGTGAACAAACTTCATGAAACTTCATAAGATGCCTCAGGCCAAGGTCCCGCACATATCCATCCACTCATCTGAGACCTGCACTCATCTTTTCCTTGGTTTTCACACATCCCTTTTTCCCTCAATAGGCGTCCATTGATTTTTGGCCCCATTCAAATGAATGGAGTTTTGCTCAGTAACACTTCACCACACATCCACCAAACTTCATATGGCACCTCAGGCCAAATCACCCATCACATACATGATATCAGGTCTGACCCGCATTTGTCTTTGTCTTGCCTTTCATCCGTCCCTTTTTCCTCCCCATTGCTGCTAATTATTGAAAGCTTGACAGTCATCACTCCATTCAACCATAGTTGATAATGCATTTGGCAAGGATCTGCTCATTTAAGAATTTGACAAAAAAAAATCAACTTCAACTCAAAAGCCATTTTATTAGGAATACTTGCATGCACACGTACACATTTTAGCCATTAGCATATTAGCATGCTGACTATTAACATATAAGCCTTGCCATGTTAGCATGTGAGCTGTTAGCAGGTTAGCATGGTGACTGTAGTATGTTAACGTTAGCCTTATCATGTCAGCATGTTAGCTGTTTGCACATTATCACTAGCATTTTAGCATGTTAGCATGTTAGCTGATAGCATGTTAGAATTAACATGTTAGCATACTAGTTAATAGCATTTTAACATGTAACTATTAGCATGTTAGCATTAGCATGTTAGCATGCTAGCGGTTAACATGTTAGCAGTAACATGTTACCATGCTAACAGTTAGCCAGTGTGTTAGCGTGTTAACCTTAGCATGTCTGCATGCTAGCTGTTAGCTCGTCTCATCTCATCTTCCGCTTTATCCAGGGCCGGGTCGCGGAGGCAGCAGTCTGAGCATGGAAGCCCAAACTTCCCTTTCCCCAGGCACCTCGGCCAGCTCCTCGGGAAGAAACACCGAGGCGTTCCCAGGCCAGCCGAGAGACATAGTCCCTCCAGCGTGTCCTGGGTCTTCCCCGGGGGCTCCTCCAGGGGGAACATGCCTGGAACACCTCCCCAGGGAGGTGTGCAAGAGACATCCGAAAAAGATGCCCAAGCCACCTCAGCTGATTCCTCTCGATGTGGAAGAGCAGCGGCTCTATTCCGAGCTCCTCCCGAGTGACTGTGCTTTAGAGCCCTGCACTCCCGCGGGAATCTCGCGGGACCCGCCGCAAAGCAGTGCGGCGTGGGACAAATTTTGAAAGCTCATTGCGAGCGGGAGTGCACATATGCGGGCGCGGGCGGGAGCGCACATATGCGGGTGGGAGCGGTGATAAGCTGCAGTCCCGCTAACTAAAAACGTGTTTAAAATAAAATTTATAAATTATTAATTTATGTCTATCATATATAATTTGTGCTGGATATTTTATTTGGCATTAATAAAAACATTTTAAGATGCCTAAATTTGCAGAGAGAGTCAGATTGCCAGATTGAGTGAGGAATGGCATCTTAAATTTGCCATTGATCACCCTAACGGGCAATCCTTTGACCACTCTAATGACTCGCCGTTCACACCCAGCCTCCAGTGACCCACACTAACATGATGCCTCAATGACACCTTAGATGAGCTGGTCATCAGAATTCTGATTCTGATTCTGATCCAGGAGAGGATAAATAACTCTCGTATGTTTCCGATTCCTTTCCTCTTCCGTGTTTGAGATCTCCGATCATGGCAGAAGAGCAGAGCTCCTTTACTGAATCTCACAGTGCTTCAAAAGTAAGTGCTGCTTTAAAAAGAGGTACATTTACACACCCCGCACAGCCAGAGTCCTCTGCCCTCCTCCCCCAAAGAACCAGCGCGGGCAGGGCGCGCTAGTAGAGATGGGATTTATGGCTCTTTGATGGGATCCGCATCTTTGTGATCCGTTCTGTGAAAAGAGCCGTTCAAAAGACTGGCTCATTTGGCTCTTTTTAAATATTTATTCAGTTTTAAGAAGACAGCGTCTAAAGAAGCCAGATCCCTCTGAACTGTAAACTCAGTGTTATCCCAGAAATCCTTCCTGTAATATGCAAATTTGGCCGCCTCTGATTGGACAGCGCGACGCATCAACAGGCAGAAAGTGTAAAAGTACAAAATGTGTTAAGTGAGCTGAAACAGTAAAGATCAGATTCAATGCAATATTTATCAACGAACAACTTAAAGTTAATATAATAGTGTACTTTATATTATAATCAAGCATGTCAAGCCTACCGTCACTGTGTAACCTGTCTCTCTGATTGTCTTGTCAAGACAAGAACTTTCCTGAGAAATAACGCGAACGTCTGCATCATGCGGGATTTGCGGGCGGGAGTGGGACAAAATATGGCAGGCGCGGGTGAGAGCGGGACTGAAAATCATAATTCTTTGTGGGCGGGAGCGGGACTGCACAATGCGGGCGGGAGTGGGACTGAAAAATCCGACCTGCGCAGACCTCTACTGTGCTTCTCACCCTATCTCTAAGGGAGCACCCAGCCACCTTGCGAAGGAAACTCATTTCGGCCGCTTGTATCCGTGATCTTGTTCTTTCGGTCATTACCCAAAGCTCATGACCATAGGTGAGAGTCGGAATGTAGATCGACCGGTAAATTGAGAGCTTCGCCTTTTGGCTCAGCTCCACCACGACGGACCGGTAAAGCGACCGCATCACTGCGGAGGCTGCACCGATCTGCCTGTTGATCTCACGCTCCATCCTTCCCTCACTCGTGAACAAGATCCCGAGATACTTAAACTCCTCACTTGAGCCCGAGACACTTAAACTCCTCTTACATAGTCCATTTCCTTGTAGAAAACCCGCAACTCTGCACAGGATAAGTGGTTAGAGATAATGGATGGATACAATAAATCATGTCTCATCATTGCCACCTTGACAGTTTCAGGGTCTCTGGAGTTCAGTTTTCTGTCTGTGTGACTTTTGCATGTTCACTCCTTGTCCATATGGGGGTGTCTGGGTTCTCTGATTTCCTCCACCTCCAACAAAATGCAAGCAGGTGACTTGTGTGTATGTGTGTGTGAGTGAGTGAGTGAACTGTGCCCTGTGATTAGCTTTTAGTTAATTTGCCCTCTCGTAATTTTATAAAATGCACTGTGATACCTTTCAGGAGAAACCATAAACCAGGTTTTATCATGATACATTATGCACTTATTTTGGTCAGGAACATAAACTTCAGACAATGTGCCACGCTGACCAGGGTAAAGTGCATGCTGAATATAACTGATTATGTTCAGCGTGCCCCCCCCCCCCCCCCCCCTCACCCACACACATTAACACAAATCACAGGCAGGGTGAGCTTGAGACAACTGAGAAGCCTCTAGGTATGAGGGATATTAGTTTGTACAGAAGACTTTACAAGGAATCATTCCTTCAGAATAATGACCAGTTTTTGTTCATATTTCATACTGAGACTTTGTCCTCGTTCCATAAACCATGTCATGCTTTTCTAAATGCACATTTTACTTATGCAGACCAGAGCTCCACAGTAGTAAAGGGGTGCACTTTGAAAAGGATATATTACTGACGATGAATGAGTTCTAGTATTTACCCAGACAGCCAGCGAGTTTGGCCCAAAGTTGTTTGAGTCACTTGGTGCAGCATATCAAAATAGTTCTGAGGTTAATATGTATCTATCAGAGTCTCGCTAATTCTCATGAGCACAGTGTAGTAGTTTCTAGCTTGTTAGTGATGTAGCGTCAGGCATTACTACAGAAACAGCACTTGCACAAGCCCGGAACTCTCAGGTACAGACCTTGCTTCATGTTGTTACACATATACTTGTTTCTGTTTTTCAGAAAATAGACAACAGCTCTGGTGTGCATCTCCATTACAGGTGCTGCCAAAGCCAGATTTCCAGATGTGAGTGCCAGCAACGTCAAGACTTTTATCTGCTAGAAACTCAACAATGCAGCCAAACTCACGAAGTCATTTATCAATTTAATAATGAAGCCTCTGCCATATCTGCCACCGCCATATCTTCACACACTAGCTTTCAGTTTGGACATTTATTACTCGCTTTATTTAAGCCCCAACTTCTGTTCGTTTCTTTGTCTTGTGTTTGTCTTTATTTTCCATGCTGATGCTGACTGTGTTCCTCACTTCTTTTGTTGTGTTTTCATGCCTGATTTTTTTAACTATCCTGTGTAAATAAAAGGTTTCTGCATTTGCATCCATCTCCACACCTCAACCATGATAAAATATTCAGTGGAAATGTCAGTATCAGTTCATGGGAGAGACAGAACATTCACATAACTTTTATTACAGTATATTGTTATACAACCCCAATTCCAAAAAAGTTGGGACAAAGTACAAATTGTAAATAAAAATGGAATGCAATAATTTACAAATCTCAAAATCTGATATTGTATTCACAATAGAACATAGACAACATATCAAATGTCGAAAGTGAGACATTTTGAAATTTCATGCCAAATTTTGGCTCATTTGAAATTTCATGACAGCAACACATCTCAAAGTTGGGACAGGGGCAATAAGAGGCTGGAAAAGTTAAAGGTACAAAAAAGGAACAGCTGGAGGACCAAATTGCAACTCATTAGGTCAATTGGCAATAGGTCATTAACATGACTGGGTATAAAAAGAGCATCTTGGAGTGGCAGCGGCTCTCAGAAGTAAAGATGGGAAGAGGATCACCAATCCCCCTAATTCTGCATCGACAAATAGTGGAGCAATATCAGAAAGGAGTTAGACAGTGTAAAATTGCAAAGAGTTTGAACATATCATCATCTACAGTGCATAAGATCATCAAAAGATTCAGAGAATCTGGAAGAATCTCTGTGTGTAAGGGTCAAGGCCAGAAAACCATACTGGGTGACCGTGATCTTCAGGCCCTTAGACAGCACTGCATCACATACAGGCATGCTTCTGTATTGGAAATCACAAAATGGGCTCAGGAATATTTCCAGAGAACATTATCTGTGAACACAATTCACCGTGCCATCCGCCATTGCCAGCTAAAACTCTATAGTTCAAAGAAGAAGCCGTATCTAAACATGATCCAGAAGCGCAGACGTCTTCTCTGGGCCAAGGCTCATTTAAAATGGACTGTGGCAAAGTGGAAAACTGTTCTGTGGTCAGACGAATCAAAATTTGAAGTTCTTTATGGAATTCAGGGACGCCGTGTCATTCGGACTAAAGAGGAGAAGGATGACCCAAGTTGTTATCAGTGCTCAGTTCAGAAGCCTGCATCTCTGATGGTATGGGGTTGCATTAGTGCGTGTGGCATGGGCAGCTTACACATCTGGAAAGACACCATCAATGCTGAAAGGTATATCCAGGTTCTAGAGCAACATATGCTCCCATCCAGACGACGTCTCTTTCAGGGAAGGCCTTGCATTTTCCAACATGACAATGCCAAACCACATACTGCATCAATTACAGCATCATGGCTGCGTAGAAGAAGGGTCCGGGTACTGAACTGGCCAGCCTGCAGTCCAGATCTTTCACCCATAGAAAACATTTGGTGCATCATAAAACGGAAGATACGACAAAAAAGACCTAAGACAGTTGAGCAACTAGAATCCTACATTAGACAAGAATGGGTTAACATTCCTATCCCTAAACTTGAGCAACTTGTCTCCTCAGTCCCCAGACGTTTACAGACTGTTGTAAAGAGAAAAGGGGATGTCTCACAGTGGGAAACATGGCCTTGTCCCAACTTTTTTGAGATGTGTTGTTGTCATGAAATTTAAAATCACCTAATTTTTCTCTTTAAATGACACATTTTCTCAGTTTAAATATTTGATATGTCATCTATGTTCTATTCTGAATAAAATATGGAATTTTGAAACTTCCAAATCATTGCATTCCGTTTTTATTTACAATTTGTACTTTGTCCCAACTTTTTTGGAATCGGGGTTGTAATTGTTTTGTTTTTAGTTACTGATGTCATATTGTGTATAATTTATAAATGAAACTTTATCATGGGTTTGTATGTACATGACAAACAAGCTTTATATATGGTTCACACCTATCTCCAGTTTTGGCTATCCGTGTTAGATCTTTTAGATTAGATAAAACTTTATTGATCCCTTTGGGTGGGTTCCCTCAGGGAAATTAAGATTCCAGCAGCATCATTACAGATAAACAGAGAAAAGAAATAGAGAAAACTTCTAGATAAATTAAAATAAATTAAGTATTTACATGTACAAATATGGCGGCACGGTGATGTAGTGGTTAGCGCTGTCGCCTCACAGCAAGAAAGCCCCGTGGCCGGCGAGGGCTTTTCTGTGCAGAGTTTGCATGTTCTCCCCATGTCCGCGTGGGTTTCCTCCGGGTGCTCCGGTTTCCCCCACAGTCCAAAGACATGCAGGTTAGGTTAACTAGTGACTTTAAATTGACCGTAGGTGTGAATGTGAGTGTGAATGGTTGTCTGTGTCTATGTGTCAGCCCTGTGATGACCTGGTGACTTGTCCAGGGTGTACCCCGCCTTTCGCCCGTAGTCAGCTGGGATAGGCTCCAGCTTGCCTGCGACCCTGTAGAACAGGATAAAGCGGCTAGAGATAATGAGATGAGATGAGAGATGTACAAATATAAAAAGAATAAGATATGGGGGGGACTTAGAACTGATACAGAGCTCCCACTGGATACATAAAATTTACAGTAGGCCTAACATCGCCTGTGGTAAAATGTCACATTTAAATATAGTATATCATAGTACATTCTGCCCGTAGTCAGCTGGGATAGGCTCCAGCTTGCCTGCGACCCTTTAGAACAGGATAAAGCGGCTAGAGATGATGAGATGAGATGAGAGAGAGATGAGATATCATAGTACAATAATCATAGTATACTGTACAGGGCTTCCCCCCCGCAAAAAAAAAAAATCAGAGCACTGCAACTGATGCAGAGCCTGGCCCGTAGGGCCCTAAAGGCTTCTAAGAGGTTCTGGGGGCATGCTTGAGACAGGACTTCTCCATCAACCAGGAGAGGGCAATCCACCCTTTTCGGTCGAGAACCATGGCCTCGGACTTGGAGGTGTTGATTCTCATCCCAGCTGTTAGCATGTTAGCCAATTAGCCTCATGATATTACCATGCTCCCAATTAATGTTATCCATTCACATGTTAGCATGCTCACTGTTAGCATGTTTGCCATTAGCAGATTACCATGCTGGGGCGGCACGGTGGTGTAGTGGTTAGCGCTGTCGCCTCACAGCAAGAAGGTCCTGGGTTTGAGCCCCGGGGCCGGCGAGGGCCTTTCTGTGTGGAGTTTGCATGTTCTCCCCGTGTCCGCGTGGGTTTCCTCCGGGTGCTCCGGTTTCCCCCACAGTCCAAAGACATGCAGGTTAGGTTAACTGGTGACTCTAAATTGACCGTAGGTGTGAGTGTGAATGGTTGTCTGTGTCTATGTGTCAGCCCTGTGATGACCTGGCGACTTGTCCAGGGTGTACCCCGCCTTTCGCCCGTAGTCAGCTGGGATAGGCTCCAGCTTGCCTGCGACCCTGTAGAAGGATAAAGCGGCTAGAGATAATGAGATGAGATTACCATGCTCATCTCATCTCATCTCATCTCATCATCTCTAGCTGCTTTATCCTGTTCTACAGGGTCGCAGGCAAGCTGGAGCCTATCCCAGCTGACTACGGGCGAAAGGCAGGGTACACCCTGGACAAGTTGCCAGGTCATCACAGGGCAGATTACCATGCTAGCTGTTGGCATATTAGCCTCAGCATGTTTGCATGCTAACAGTTAACATGTTAACATGTTGACCATAGTATGTTAACATGTTAGCCTTAGCATGTCAGCATGCTAACTGTTTGCACATTAGCATTTTAGCATGTTAATAACTGTTAGCATATTAGCATTAGCATGTTAGCATACTAATTAATAGCATTTTAACATGTAACTGTTAGCATGTTAGCATTAGCATGCTAGCTGTTAGCATTTTAGCAGTAACATATTACCAATCTAACAGTTAGCCAGAGAGTGTTAGTGTTAACGTGTTAACCTTAACAGGTTCGCATGCTAGCTGTTAGCCTGCTAGCTGTTAGCCAATTAGCCTCAGAATGTTACCATGCTCCTTATTAACATTATCCATTCGCATGTTAGCATGCTCACTGTTAGCCTGTTAGCATGCTAGCTGTTATCATGTTTGCCATTAGCAGATTACTATGTTAGCTGTTAGCATATAAGCCTTAGCATGTTTGCATGCTAACAGTTAACATGTTAGCATTACCATGTTAGCATGGTGATTGTAGTATGTGAACATTAGTCTTATCATGTCAGCATGCTAGCTGTCTGCACATTATCACTAGCATTCATGTTAGCATTGTAACTGTTAGCATGTTAGCATCAGCATGTAGCATACTCATTAATAGCATTTTAACATGCTACTGTTAGAATGTTAGCATTAGCATGTTAGCATGTTAGCAGTAACCTATTACCATATTAACAGTTAGCATGTTAGCCAGAGAGTGTTAGTGTGTTAACCTTAGCATGTTAGCCTATTAGCCTACTAGCTGTTAGCCAGTTAGCCTCAGGATGTTACCATGAACCTTCTTGCTGTGAGGCGACAGTGTGAACCACTACACCATGCTGTTGAAATGTAGTCTAGTTTGAAGTGTGTGTGTGTGTGTGTGTGTGTGTATATATATATATATATATATATATATATATATATATATATATATATATCTTCAGGAGTTTCTCAGTCTCTCACATCACTTGAGAAATTTGGGTTTCTTCTTCTTTACATCATTGCTTTCGTTCATTGATGTCGAAGGTCTGAAATTTGACTTGGTCCCTCAAACGTCTTCAGTCATTCAGATGTTGATTTGCTGGAGTATTTGGGATCATTGTCCTGTTGCATGATTCAGTTTCAGCCCAGCTTATACTGCTGGACAGATGGCCTCACATTTGTCTCATGAATATTCTGGTAGAGCGTGAAGCACATCATTGTATCAATGACTGCAAGTATCCCAGGCGCTGTGGCTGTTACACAAGCAGAGGAGGAATGTGACAAAAATATTCTTAATTTACCCAGAAATGTATTTATTCTACTTGAAAGGTGTACGTCAAACCAGCTACCAGATTTGGGACACTACAACATTCTGAGCCATTTAGTATTTGGCTTCAAACTTAAAAAAATTTCATGGCCCACTCATGGCCCACGGCCCAGAAACACTGGAAACACTGCTCTTCAGCAGACTCCGACGTCAGTGCCACAAAACATTGTGTATTAAAGTTCATCAAGATAGTTGCATGGTTTTGGAGGCATTTGTCAACTATCTATCCTCCCCACCCATACAGTCAAGTCCATAAATATTTGAACAGTGACAATGTTTGTAATTTTGTCTGTGTTCAACACCATAATGGATTTGAAATGAAGCAATTAAGATGGGATTGAAGTGTAAAAGTGCAGGTTTAATTCAATGTGGTGTTTTGTTTGTTTGTTTACATAGTCCATTTCCTTGTAGAAAACCCGCAACCCTGCACAGGATAAGTGGTTAGAGATAATGGATGGATGGATACAATAAATCATGTCTCATCATTGCCACCTTGACAGTTTCAGGGTCTCTGGAGTTCAGTTTTCTGTCTGTGTGACTTTTGCATGTTCACTCCTTGTCCATATGGGGGTGTCTGGGTTCTCTGATTTCCTCCACCTCCAACAACATGCTAGCAGGTGAATAGTGTGTGTGTGTGTGTGTGTGTGTGTGTGTGTGTGTGTATGTGTGTATACTCCCAACGAAGTATAACTTGGCCACCTGGTATCCCCATAATCATGACCCACACTGCATCCTTCACTGTTCTATTAGGGAAAATGAAACAACTGCCCATATCTTTAATGGCTGTAGTTTTTATAAAGGACTCTACATTGTAAGACACGACCGACTGGTTGACCTGATCTCAGAGAGCATTAAAGACATTCTAGATGCAACTACAAATATGCATAAACACAGTGCGGTGCAGATCAACTGGTTTAATACAGAAAATCATGACAATGTTCAATTGGATAATCTCCCAAACACTCCAGATATTACCATCATTGATGAAACAAACAGAACAGTAACCATTGTTGAAATAGGCTGCTCTTTTGATTTATATATGGACACTTGTTTTAATGCCAAAATGTTGAAGTACCAGCCACTTCTTGAATCAGTCATGGGTCTTGGGTATAACTGTAAATTAATTGTTCTTGTATTTGGGAGCCTTGGACATATACATAAACTGGTCATGCGAGGCTTGCAACTGTGTGGATTATGCAAAACAAGCGCGAAGAGACTGGCCAGATACTGTTCAATTTCTGCCATAATAGGAAGCTTGTCTATTTGGAGACGGAGATGTCATATTTATCCATAGAGACTACTGGACTTATTATTTTTATATGATCACACTTGCCAATCTGCAGAATATTTCCAATAATGTTTGGATTTGTAATCCTTCCCTGTGCGACGATCCAAATAAAAGTATTAAAGTGTGTGTGTGTGTGTGTGTGTGTGTGTGTGTGTGTGTGTGTGTGTGTGTGTGTGTGTGTGTGTGAACTGTGCCCTGTGATTAGCTTTTAGTTAATTTGCCCTCTCGTAATTTTATAAAATGCATTGTGGTACCTTTCAGGAGAAACCATAAACCAGGTTTTATCATGATACATTATGCATTTATTTTGGTCAGGAACATAAACTTCAGACAATGTGCCACGCTGACCAGGGTAAAGTGTATGCTCAATATAATTGATTATATTCAGCGTGCCCCCCCCCCCCCCCACACACACACACACAAATCACAGGCAGGGTGAGCTTGAGACAACTGAGAAGCCTCTAGGTATGAGGGATATTAATTTGTACAGAAGACTTTACAAGGAATCATTCCTTCAGAATAATGACCAGTTTTTGTTCATATTTCATACTGAGACTTTGTCCTCGTTCCATAAACCGTCATACTTTTCTAAATGCACATTTTACTTATGCAGACCAGAGCTCCACAGTAGCAAAGGGGTGCACTTTGAAAAGGATGTATTACTGACGATGAATGAGATCTAGTATTTACCCAGACAGCCAGCGAGTTTGGCCCAAAGTTGTTTCTGAGTCACTTGGTGCAGCATATCAAAATAGTTCTGAGGTTAATATGTATCTATCAGAGTCTCGCTAATTCTCATGAGCACAGTCTAGTAAAGATGCCCAAGCCACCTCAGCTGATTCCTCTCGATGTGGAGGAGCAGCGGCTCTATTCCGAGCTCCTCCCGAGTGACTGTACTTTAGAGCCCTGCACTCCCGCGGGTGTCCCACGGGACTCGCGGGACCCGCCGCAAAGCAGTGCGGCGCGGGACAAATTTTGAAAGCTCATTGCGGGCGGGAGCGGGAGTGCACATATGCGGGTGGGAGCGGTGATAAGCTGCAGTCCCGCTAACTAAAAACGTGTTTAAAATAAAATTTATAAATTATTAATTTATGTCTATCATATATAATTTGTGCTGGATATTTTATTTGGCATTAATAAAAACATTTTAAGATGCCTAAATTTGCTGAGAGAGTCAGATTGCCAGATTGAGTGAGGAATGGCATCTTAAATTTGCCATTGATCACCCTAACGGGCAATCCTTTGATCACTCTAATGACTCGCCGTTCACACCCAGCCTCCAGTGACCCACACTAACATGATGCCTCAATGACACCTTAGGCTACGTTTACATTAGACCGTATCTGTCTCGTTTTCTTCGCGGACGCACTGTCCGTTTACATTAAACCGCCTGGAAATACAGGGAAACGGGAATCCGCCAGCGTCCACGTATTCAATTTAGATCGTATGCGGTCCGGTGCTGTGTAAACATTCAGAATACGCAGTTACGCGGATACGCTTGTGCTGAGCTCTAGCTGGCGTCTCATTGGACAACGTCACTGTGACATCCACCTTCCTGATTCGCTAGCGTTGGTCATGTGACGCGACTGCTGAAAAACGGCGCGGACTTCCGCCTTGTATCACCTTTCATTAAAGAGTATAAAAGTATGAAAATACTGCAAATACTGTGCATTGTGTAGTTATGATTGTCTTTAGGCTTGCCATCCTTCCACTTGCAAGTGGTAAGTGATCTGCGCTGGGATCACACACAGCGGCTCAGTCCCGAATCACTGCTTGTGCACTTCACTCGCGTGCTCTGTGAGCTGCGCAGGGCCGGAGTGCGCACCCTCCAGAGGGCACTCGCTGTTCAGGGCGGAGTGATTTGGAGCGCAGGATGCCTGCGGAGCCGAGCGTATCCGTGTATTGGCGTTGCTGTGTGCACACTAATCGTTTTTAAAAACGTTAATCTGATGATCCGCTGATACGGTCTAATGTAAACGTAGCCTTAGATGAGCTGGTCATCAGAATTCTGATTCTGATCCAGGAGAGGATAAATAACTCTCGTACGTTTCCGATTCCTTTCCTCTTCCGTGTTTGAGATCTCCGATCATGGCAGAAGAGCAGAGCTCCTTTACTGAATCTCACAGTGCTTCAAAAGTAAGTGCTGCTTTAAAAACCAGGTACATTTACACGCCCCGCACAGCCAGAGTCCTCTGCCCTCCTCCCCCAAAGAACCAGCGCGGGCAGGGCGCGCTAGTAGAGATGGGATTTATGGCTCTTTGATGGGATCCGCATCTTTGTGATCCGTTCTTTGAAAAGAGCCGTTCAAAAGACTGGCTCATTTGGCTCTTTTTAAATATTTATTCAGTTTTAAGAAGACAGCGTCTAAAGAAGCCAGATCCCTCTGAACTGTAAACTCAATGCTATCCCAGAAATCCTTCCTGTAATATGCAAATTTGGCCGCCTCTGATTGGACAGTGCGACGCATCAACAGGCAGAAAGTGTAAAAGTACAAAATGTGTTGAGTGAGCTGAAACAGTAAAGTTCAGATTCAATGCAATATTTATCAACGAACAACTTAAAGTTAATATAATAGTGTACTTTATATTATAATCAAGCATGTCAAGCCTATCGTCACTGTGTAACCTGTCTCTCTGATTGTCTTGTCAAGACAAGAACTTTCCTGAGAAATAACGCGAACATCTGCATCATGCAGGATTTGCGGGCGGGAGTGGGACAAAATATGGCAGGCGCGGGTGGGAGCGGGACTGAAAATCATAATTCTTTGCGGGCACGGGCGGGAGCGGGACTGAAAAATCCGACCTGCGCAGACCTCTACTGTGCTTCTCACCCTATATCTAAGGGAGCGCCCAGCCACCTTGCGAAGGAAACTCATTTCGGCCGCCTGTATCCGTGATCTTGTTCTTTCAGTCATTACCCAAAGCTCATGACCATAGGTGAGAGTCGGAATGTAGATCGACCGGTAAATTGAGAGCTTCGCCTTTTGGCTCAGCTCCTTCTTCACTACGACGGACCGGTAAAGCGACCGCATCACTGCGGAGGCTGCACCGATCCGCCTGTTGATCTCACGCTCCATCCTTCCCTCACTCGTGAACAAGATCCCGAGATACTTAAACTCCTCACTTGAGCCCGAGACACTTAAACTCCTCTTACATAGTCCATTTCCTTGTAGAAAACCCGCAACTCTGCACAGGATAAGTGGTTAGAGATAATGGATGGATACAATAAATCATGTCTCATCATTGCCACCTTGACAGTTTCAGGGTCTCTGGAGTTCAGTTTTCTGTCTGTGTGACTTTTGCATGTTCACTCCTTGTCCATATGGGGTTCTCTGATTTCCTCCACCTCCAACAAAATGTAAGCAGGTGAATACTGTGTGTGTGTGTGTGTGTGTGTGTGTGTGTGTGAGTGAGTGAGTGAGTGAGTGAACTGTGCCCTGTGATTAGCTTTTAGTTAATTTGCCCTCTCGTAATTTTATGAAATGCATTGTGATACCTTTCAGGAGAAACCATAAACCAGGTTTTATCATGATACATTATGCATTTATTTTGGTCAGGAACATAAACTTCAGACAGTGTGCCCCGCTGACCAGGGTAAAGTGCATGCTGAATATAACTGATTATGTTCAGCGTGCCCCCCCCCACACACACACACAAATCACAGGCAGGGTGAGCTTGAGACAACTGAGAAGCCTCTAGGTATGAGGGATATTAGTTTGTACAGAAGACTTTACAAGGAATCATTCCTTCAGAATAATGACCAGTTTTTGTTCATATTTCATACTGAGACTTTGTCCTCGTTCCATAAACCATGTCATGCTTTTCTAAATGCACATTTTACTTATGCAGACCAGAGCTCCACAGTAGTAAAGGGGTGCACTTTGAAAAGGATGTATTACTGACGATGAATGAGTTCTAGTATTTACCCAGATAGCCAGCGAGTTTGGCCCAAAGTTGTTTGAGTCACTTGGTGCAGCATATCAAAATAGTTCTGAGGTTAATATGCATCTATCAGAGTCTCGCTAATTCTCATGAGCACAGTGTAGTAGTTTCTAGCTTGTTAGTGATGTAGCGTCAGGCATTACTACAGAAACAGCACTTGCACAAGCCCGGAACTCTCAGGTACAGACCTTGCTTCATGTTGTTACACATGTCTATTTTCTGAAAACAGAAACAAGTATAACAGCTCTGGTTTGCACCTCCATTACAGGTGCTGCCAAAGCCAGATTTCCAGATGTGAGTGACAGCAACTTCAAGACTTTTATCTGCTAGAAACTCAACAATCCAGCCAAACTCAATAAGTCATTTATCAACTTTATAATGAAGCCTCTGCTCTTCATTTTACTCTTCTCATCTCATTATCCGTAGCCACTTTATCCTGTTCTACAGGGTCGCAGGCAAGCTGGAGCCTATCCCAGCTGACTACGGGCGAAAGGCGGGGTACACCCTGGACAAGTCGCCAGGTCATCACAGGGCTGACACATAGAAACAGACAACCATTCACACTCACGCCTACAGTCAATTTAGAGTCACCAGTTAACCTAACCTGCATGTCTTTGGACTGTGGGGGAAACCAGTGTGCCCAGAGGAAACCCACACGGACAACATGCAAACTCCACACAGAAAGGCCTTCGTCGGCCACGGGGCTCGAACCCGGACTTTCTTGCTGTGAGGCGACAGTGCTAACCACTACACCACCGTGCCACCCACTTCATTTTACTATTGATTTTTATATTTATTTTAACATTCTGTCCTTATTGCACTGCAGAAAATGGGACTGTAACTTCGTATGTACAGTTGGACCGCCATATCTTCACACACTAGCTTTCAGTTTGGACATTTATTACTCGCTTTATTTAAGCCCCAACTTCTGTTCGTTTCTTTGTCTTGTGTTTGTCTTTATTTTCCATGCTGATGCTGACTGTGTTCCTCACTTCTTTTGTTGTGTTTTCATGCCTGATTTTTTTTCTTTAACTATCCTGTGTAAATAAAAGGTTTCTGCATTTGCATCCATCTCCATGCCTCAACCATGATAAAATATTCAGTGGAAATGGCAGAATCAGTTCATGGGAGAGAGAGAACATTCGCATAACTTTTCATCTCATCTCATCTCATTATCTCTAGCCGCTTTATCCTTCTACAGGGTCGCAGGCAAGCTGGAGCCTATCCCAGCTGACTACGGGCGAAAGGCGGGGTACACCCTGGACAAGTCGCCAGGTCATCACAGGGCAGATTACCGGAGGGGGAAACTGGAGCACCCTGAGGAAACCCACGCGGACACGGGGAGAACATGCAAACTCCACACAGAAAGGCCCTCACCGGCCCCGGGGCTCGAACCCAGGACCTTCTTGCTGTGAGGCGACAGCGCTAACCACTACACCACCGTGCCGCCCGCATAACTTTTATTACAGTATATTGTTATAATTGTTTTATTTTATTATTAGTTACTGATGTCATCTCATCTCATCTCATTATCTCTAGCCGCTTTATCCTGTCCAACAGGGTCGCAGGCAAGCTGCTGGAGCCTATCCCAGCTGACTACGGGCGAAAGGCGTGGTACACCCTGGACAAGTCGCCAGGTCATCACAGGGCTGACACATAGACACAGACAACCATTCACACTCACATTCACGGTCAATTTAGAGTCACCAGTTAACCTAACCTGCATGTCTTTGGACTGTGGGGGAAACCGGAGCACCCGGAGGAAACCCACGCGGACACAGGGAGAACATGCAAACTCCGCACAGAAAGGCCCTCGTCGGCCACGGGGCTCGAACCCGGACCTTCTTGCTGTGAGGCGACAGCGCTAACCACTACACCACCGTGCCGCCCCTACTGATGTCATATTGTGTATAATTTATAAATGAAACTTTATTTGTATGTTTGTATGTACATGACAAACAAGCTTTTATATACGGTTCACACCTATCCACAGTTTTGGCTATCTGTATTAGAACTTTAGATTAGATAAAACTTTATTGATCCCTTTCGGCGGGTTCCCTCAGGGAAATTAAGATTCCAGCAGCATCATTACAGATAAACAGAGAAAATAAATAGAGAAAGGAAGAGGGGTGGGGGGGGAAGAGGGGAAAAAACTTAGAACTGATACAGAGCTCCCACTGGATACATTAAATTTATGGTAGGCCTAACATTGCCTGTGGTAAAATGTCACAATTAGATATAGTATATCATAGTACATTTCGCCTGTAGTCAGCTGGGATAGGCTCCAGCTTGCCTGCGACCCTGTAGAACAGGATAAAGCAGCTAGAGATAATGAGATGAGATGAGATGAGATGAGATGAGATGAGATGAGATGAGATGAGATATCCTAGTACAATAATCATAGTATACTGTACAGGGCTCCCCCCCCCAAAAAAAAAAAAAAAATAAATAAATAAATAAATAAATAAAATATCAGAGCGGTGCAACTGATGCAGAGCCTGGCCCTTAGGGCCCTAAAGGCTGCTAAGAGGTTCTGGGGGCATGCTCCCCCAACAAATTTTGTAATTAGAAACTTCAAATGGTGCAATCTGGTGGCATCTAGGGCTGATTTAGGTACAATTCAACATTATTAAATTTGCTGGGTTTTTCTTTTTCTATTCTAGCTATTGAACAGACTGGGGGCTCAGTTCAGTTTTCCTGAGGCTTGTATTTTTTAAGGGAGATTAGCATCCCTTGGTTGGCGAGGTTACATCGAACTTTACAAGCTAATATTATCACCCACACACATTCAAAGGTTATGACATCTTTTTTAGTGATTTTTACACTGCTCTTTAAAATTTATGTCGTTCACTTCAGTTTCTGTCTCATTATTAAGTTATCATCATCATCATCAACACCCATACTGTCTCAGGAAACTGAGGCATGTGTCAATTGACTTCATGTCACTAGTAAAATTAATCATCAGTTTAATAAAAATATCATTTCTCACTCACACCTCTCTCCTTTAGGACCACAAAGACTCACATTCTAACCTACATTATTATATTACAACATTCAAAATCCCAGATGAAATCCAAGTCAGTGGTTTTCTATTAATCTTTTACTATTTTTGAGGGTGAACATACCCGGGGGCCATGGCCCCGAAACGACGCTCCCTTAGATCGCTTGCTGGCTAACAGCACTATCACTTTGGCGCCTTTTTTGTTTGTTTGTTTTTTAAACCAACCCCTGTATTACTGACGCTGCCCGATGTGCTCGGGGACAGTCAGGGCTCTGAGTGTGCCTCCCCCGTGGTTGTTTCGGCCCTTAAATCATCTTCAGTGCTTAAAGAAGCCCAAAAAACGTCCTCAGTTTAGACTGCACCATTGTTTGGTTCACACAGAGATGACATCACCACACTAGGCTGATTAAGACGCACTGCGATTGGTCAAAAGCTTAGCGCTCATTTGGTCATTACGTGTAGTCGATTTTTATTGGTCACAAGCACACGATCATTGTCTACACTCTGGCTCCCTGCCGTCTTTTCAGTGGGGTTGGGTTTCAGCAAAATGGAGGGATTTGTGGAGAGATTTTTTGTGGCAGCGGGGGCGTGGTCAAGCGCCGGTCTGTGACAGGAGGGCGGAGTCAGGGAAGGTGAGTGGCAGAATCACTACACCTGAGAGCAATTAACCTGTGTTTGTGTGTCTTCCCAGTGACCGCGCCCTATATAAGGAGGGAGAGCAGACAGCAGAGGAGCTCTTCCCTGAACAGACACCCGTCGTGTGTGTGTCTGTTTGAGTGACTGTTAGACTGAAAAGTATGACAATAAATGCTAAATTGGAACCTGATCTCTGTCCTGCCGACCTCTGTGCTCCACCCACCTACTCCGAACTGCCACAGTGGTGCCGAAACCCGGGATCTGGAGCACAGCAGCCTCACAGCCCCATGGAGTCCTCCCCGTTCGCTGAACTGGTCCACGCCCTCGCCACGGCCCAGCAAAGCCAGCACCAGGCGCTACTCACCCTCTGAAAGGAGCAGGAACAGCGGTTCGAGGCCCTGGTGTTGGCCCAGCAAGAAGATCGACAGGCGTTCCGGCACCTCCTCGCATCGGCGGGGTCCACCAGCGCTCCTACTGCGGGCCCGTCTCCCCTCACCGTAACCAAGATGGGCCCGCAGGACGACCCTGAGGCATTCATCATGCTCTTTGAGCAAGTCGCCGAAGCCTCGGGGTGGCCAATGGAACAGCGCGCGGCGCGCCTCCTCCCCCTGCTCATGGGAGAAGCACAGCTGGCCGCGCTACAGCTCCCCGCCGACTGCCAGCTGGCCTACGCGGACCTCCGCCGGGCTGTCCTCCAGCGCGTGGGGCTCACTCCAGAACAGCAGCGCCAGCGCTTCTGCGCGCTGCGCTTGGAGGAAGTCGGCCAGCCGTTCGCGTTTGGCCAGCAGCTCCGGGACGCCTGCTGGCGGTGGCTGAGGGCCAACAACCGCGACGCCGAAGGAATCATCGACCAGGTGGTGCTGGAACAGTTCGTCACTCGCTTGCCAGCAGGAACTGCGGAGTGGGTCCGGTGCCACCGCCCGGCGTCGCTGGATCAGGCAGTCGAGCTGGCGGAGGACCATTTGGCGGCTGTCCTGGTGGCAGGACAGCAGATGGCATCTTCTCTTCTCTCCTCTTCTCTCTCTCTCTCTCCCCCTCCTCCTGTGTCCCGTCCTCGCCCCATTCCCCCACCGCGGAGGCGGGGGCCGGCACCACCCCAGCCGGCCCGCCGCACCCGCGGTGCTCTCCCGTTTCTCCCTTCTGTGTCTGTCTCTCCCCCACCTCAGGTGAGTGAGCCCCAGATCACCGGTGCAGAGGGAAAGCCCGGGCCGGTTTGCTGGCGCTGCGGGGAGCCGGGCCACCTTCAACAGCAGTGCACAGCAATGGAAGTGGGCGCAGTGGTTCGGATCCCCAGCGCGCCAGAGGCCGCCCTCGATCGGGCCGGAGCGTATCGCATACCGGTGAGTATCCAAGGGGCTACATATCAGGCGTTGGTGGATTCTGGTTGTAATCAGACCTCAATTCGCCAAAGCCTGGTTCAAAACGAGGCATTGGGGGAGCACAAGGGGTGAAGGTGTTGTGTGTGCACGGGGATGTTCACCGCTACCCTTTGGTGTCGGTCCACATTATTTTCAGAGGGGAAAAATTTATAGTGAAGGCGGCGGTTAATCCTCACCTTACCCACTCTTTAATTTTGGGGACTGTTGGCCGGGATTTCGGGGTTTAATGACACGCCTAGTAAAAAGTGTGTCCTGCCATTTGACAGGGGGAGGTCCCGGTGTCGCTTTGGCGGGAGCAGCTGTCACAGAGCCGTCTACGTCATCTCCGCGTCAGAGTGAGGAGCCGCCGGCTCCTCCTCTCTCTATTGGGGAATCCCTCGCGGATTTCCTATTAGAGCAGTCACGAGACGAGACTCTGCGGCATGCGTTTGACCAAGTAAGAGTAATCAATGGTCAAATGCTCCAGCCGAACACCACCCCGTCCTTCCCCTACTTCGCGATTATGAAGGATAGATTATACCGAGTGACGCAGGACACTCAAACTAAAGAGCAAGTCACGCAGCTTTTAATTCCGAAGAGCCGCCAGGAATTGGTATTCCAGGCGGCTCACTTTAATCCCATGGCTGGACACTTGGGGCAGGATAAAACACTAGCCCGAATAATGGCCCGATTCTATTGGCCGGGGATTCGCGGCGATGTCCGTAGGTGGTGTACAGCATGTCGCGAATGCCAGTTAGTAAATCCAGCGGCCATTCCAAAAGCACCTTTGCGCCCTCTTCCATTAATCGAGACCCCATTTGAGAGAATTGGGATGGATCTCGTCAGGCCATTAGATCTGTCAGCACGAGGGTACCGCTTTATATTAGTTCTGGTGGACTATGCAATGTGATACCCAGAAGCAGTGCCTCTGCGCAATATCTCAGCATGCAGTATTGCAGAGGCGCTCTTCTGCGTCATCTCCTGAGTTGGAATCCTGAAAAAGATTCTGACTGATCAAGGCACTACGTTTATGTCACGAACACTGTGCGAACTGTATGGGTTATTGGGGATTAAGCCGATCCGCACCAGCGTGTATCACCCACAAATGGACGGTTTAGTGGAACGGTTCAACCGCACCCTCAAAAATATTATTAAAAAATTCGTAAGTGAGGACTCACGTAATTGGGATAAGTGGCTCGAACCCTTGTTGTTCTCAGTGCGAGAGGTCCCCCAAGCCTCCACGGGGTTCTCCCCATTCGAATTATTATATGGGCGTAAGCCGCGTGGCATCCTGGACGTGCTGCAGGAAAATTGGGAGGAGGGACTTTCACAAAGCAAGAACGAAATTCAGTACGCTATGGACCTGCGCGCAAAACTCCACACACTCACCCACCTAACTCAGGAGAATTTGCGGCAGGCCCAGGAACGGCAAGCCCGCCTGTACAACAAGGGTACGTGCCTTAGAGAGTTCACACCGGGAGATAAGGTACTCGTACTGTTGCCCACGTCGAGCTCCAAATTGATCGCCAAGTGGCAAGGACCCTTTGAGGTCACACGGCTAGTCGGGGACGTCGACTATGAGGTGAGGCGAATGGACAGGGGTGGGGCGCTACAGATTTACCACCTCAATCTGCTTAAACTCTGGAATGAGGAGGTCCCCGTGGCGTTGGTGTCAGTGGTTCCGGAGAAGGCGGAGCTGGGGCCGGAGGTTCAAAAAGGGACATTGGCATCACGTACCTCTCCGGTCCCCTGTGGAGACCACCTCTCCCCGACCCAACTCACGGAGGTCGCCCAGTTGCAGACCGAGTTTTTGGATGTGTTCTCGCCCCTGCCCGGTCACACTAACCTCATAGAGCACCACATAGAGACGCCCCCGGGGGTGGTAGTGCATAGCCGCCCTTACAGGCTACCCGAACACAAAAAAAAGGTGGTTCGGGAAGAACTTCAGACCATGCTCAAAATGGGCATCGTCGAGGAGTCCCACAGTGACTGGAGCAGCCCGGTGGTCTTGGTACCCAAGGCCGACGGGTTGGTCCGGTTCTGTGTGGACTATAGAAAAGTCAACGCGGTGTCTAAATTCTACGCGTACCCAATGCCTCATATTGATGAGTTGCTCGATCGACTAGGCACAGCTCGCTTTTATTCGACACTGGATTTGACGAAGGGATATTGGCAGATCCCCTTGACTCCACTATCCCGAGAAAAAATGGCCTTTTCCACACTGTTTGGGTTACACCAATTCGTCACACTTCCATTTGGGCTGTTTGGGGCGCCCGCTACGTTTCAGGGCTGATGGACCGGGTCCTCCGCCCCCACGCCACCTATGCGGCCGCCTATCTTGATGACATCATCATATATAGTAATGACTGGCCGAGGCACCTGGAACACCTAAGGGCCGTCCTTAGGTTGCTGAGGCGAGCAGGTCTCACAGCCAACCCAAAGAAGTGTGCGATTGGGCGGGTGGAAGTACGGTATCTGGGCTTCCACTTGGGCAACGGGCAGGTGCATCCCCAAATTAACAAGACCGCAGCAATTGCGGCCTGCCCGAGGCCCAAGACCAAAAAGGGGGTGAGACAGTTCCTGGGGCTGGCTGGCTATTATCGTAGGTTTATACCTAATTATTCGGACGTCACCAGCCCGCTGACTGATCTCACTAAAAAGGGGGCACCAGATCCGGTCCAGTGGACGGAGCAATGCCAGCGGGCTTTCTCTGAGGTAAAGGCTGCACTGTGTGGGGGGCCACTATTACACTCCCCTGACTTTTCTCTCCCTTTTGTGTTGCAGACCGACGAGTCAGACAGAGGGCTGGGGGCGGTTTTGTTCCAGGAGGTGGAGGGGGAGGACCGCCCCGTCCTGTACATTAGCAGGAAGCTATCAGTGCGTGAGGGGCGCTACAGCACAATTGAAAAAGAGTGTCTAGCGATCAAGTGGGCGGTCCTCGCCCTCCGTTACTACCTGCTGGGGCGCCCTTTCACCCTCTGTTCGGACCACGCGCCCCTCCAGCGGCTCCACCGCATGAAGGATGCCAACACGCGGATCACCCATTGGTATCTGGCACTCCAACCCTTCAATTTCAAGGTGGTCCACAGGCCGGGGGCGCAGATGGTCTTGGCGGACTTCCTCTCCTGTCAAGGGGGGGGGGAGTCGGCTGCAGGCCGGACGGCCGCCCGGCCTGAGTCGGGCGGTGGGGGTATGTGGCAGCGGGGGCGTGGTCAAGCACCGGTCTGTGACCGTAGGGCAGAGTCAGGGAAGGTGAGTGGCAGAATCACTACACCTGAGAGCAATTATCCTGTGTTTGTGTGTCTTCCCAGTAACCGCACCCTATATAAGGAGGGAGAGCAGACAGCAGAGGAGCTCTTCCCTGAACAGACACCCGTCGTGTGTGTGTGTCTGTTTGAGTGACTGTTAGACTGAAAAGTGTGACAATAAATGTTAAATTGGAACCTGATCTCTGTCCTGCCATCCTCTGTGCTCCACCCACCTACTCCGAACTGCCACATTTTTATAAAAGATGACTTATGATAAATATGACATACAGTCGTCACTGTGATGACTGCTAGTAATTTTCTCTTTGTCACTGATGGGTTATGTTCATCAGCAGGGCCGGATTATGGGGGGTCTGGGCCCCGGGGCCAGGAGTTCGCAAAGCCCCCCCCACACACACACACACGCACACAAAGGCTACGGAGGTCGCAAACTAGCAGAGGGCAACATGTGAATGAAGTAAATAAAGTGACATGTGAACATACTGTATGTTTAGAACATTAAGGCATACAATGTTAGTGATTAAAGATATATGTATTGTGTCAAGAAGTTAACAAGGAAACTGATTAGGATATGTCAATAATTAAGCCGTACCTAAGGGATAATTCATTCTAGGCTATATAAGTTTTTTCCTACTCTTCCTTCTTGCAAAGTCATCCACTAATTCATCAAAGTTAAGCTGTCGGACCAACTCTGATTCAATTGCCAGAAGAGAAAGTGAATTCAAGTGGTTTTGGCACATCGTCATCCTGAGTTCATTCTTAATACGAGCCAGTCTGGAGAATGAACGTTCCCCTTCACAATTTGTAATAGGCAGGGTCAAAAAAAGTCTGAGTGCTCTGTAGACATTTGGAAAAGTGGACTGTAGATCCAAATCCACCATGGTCTTCAGCATTGTACTTGGGCATTTTTGATTTTCTGACATGAATTATTTGTATTGTTCAAGTTCATCTGCCAGGCTCATGTCCAAATCTGTGGGATATGCTGCAGCAAGTGATTTGGCCCTTGAAGTGAGCTCACTGTTGGACATATTGCCAGGCATGAAAAGAACATGAAAAAGATTGGTCAAGTGTGTGTATGCAGTTAACCGATGGTTAAGACAGGACACAAGTTTGTCAATTAGAACATTGAATGTTTCAATCCGAAACTTTTCTTTTCCACTAAATTCAACACCTGGCTCTTCACTTTCATCAGCCATACGTTTGCACTTCTTTGTGCGCTAAATTCAACGAATGTGCTGCACAGGGGACATAACATATTAATGGGTTTATTCGTTTCAGATGAGCTTGGACTCCATTGTACTTTCCTGACATATTACTTGCATTGTCATAAGACTGGCCTCTACAGTTAGTTAAATCTAGGCCCAGGTTCTCCACCATAGCAACAACACACTCAGCCAAACTGCTCCCACTATGATTTCCAGTAGGCTCAAAAGCCAGAAAACGCTCAACTACTTCTCCACCATTATTTACAAACCTGAAAATAAAAGTGAGTTGGTCCACATTGTTAGGACTGGGACTGTTTTGGCCTCTAGAGGCCGCTGTTATTTCCTTATCTTGTCTTGTTTGTTTTGGCCTCTAGAGGCCACCACTGTTCCTGTGTTTTGTGTTTGTGTTGATTGCCTGTTTGTCCTCATTAGTGTCACCTGTTTCCCATTTAGTTTTGTGTATATATACTTCCTCAGTTTGGTCCCCAGTCACGGAGTCTTTGTGCTACCTATGGTTTGTTTCCTCTTTCCCGTGTACCTTGCTTATGCTCTTGTATTTTTTGGAATTTTGTTTTCTTTGGATTTGTTCTACCCTTTTGGATCTTCTGAGCGTTTTGCATTTTGCCTTTTCTTTTCGTTTCTTTGGACTTTGTACTACCTTTTTGGATCTTCTGAGCGTTTTGCATTTGGCCTCTTCTTTTCTCATTTTTTGGACTTTGAACCTTTGGATTATACTTTTTGTTTTTTGCCCTGGATTGTATATAGTGTATATATTGTAAATAAACTGTTTTTTGATACTCTACTTTTGCCTCACGCCTCTGCACTTGAGTCATTCCCCTGGTGGCCTAGTGTGGGTTTGTTGGATCACTACACCAGCGATCCGGGTTCGATTCCCAGCAAAACCCTAACAGAAAGACTCCGTCATGACCGACTCAGCAGAGGCGTCTTCAACGGTCTACCTGGCTAACCTTCAGGGAATTATGGCTTCTTTAACACACTTCGGACCATGGACACTCATGGACGAACACTTGCAAGCCAACGTGAGGCCCTTGCTCGCCACGAGGTACTGCTTCAACAAATTGGGAAAACCCTGGCACAGCTGACTCCTCTGCCTGCATCTCCTCATCCTGATCCGGCTCCCGCTCCAGTGCCTTCCGCCACGCTGCCTCCGTCACCTCGCGAACCCAGCCTTCCTGCACCACAGAAGTATGACGGCAAGCACGGTGAGTGCCGGGAGTTCCTTACCCAGTGCCAACTCACCTTTGAGCTCCAGCCTACACTACGGATCGCCGCAAGATCGCCTTTGTGATAACGTTGTTAGCTGGTAAGGCACGAGCTTGGGCCATGGCCATCTGGCAGAGACAGGGACCCGAGTGCTCTGATTTCAAGCTGTTTACAGAAGAGATGCTTCGTGTCTTCGATCAGGCGGACATCAGTACAGACGCAGCCAGAAAGCTCATGTCCATCCGGCAAGGAGGAAGCGTCGCAGACTACGCCATCGCGTTCCGGACGCTCACAGCAGTCAGCGGATGGAATGAGGCTGCCCTGGTTTCAGCCTTTCACCATGGTTTGTCTGACCCCATCAAAGACGGCCTGGCCTCTATCGGATGCCCAAGTGACCTCGAAACCCTGATCTCACATGCTATTTGTCTTGACAACAGGATTAGAGAGCGCCGCCAAGTCCTGAGCTTCCCCGGCCTCACTGCCTCGACCTGGAGCCCGTCTACCTCCTCCAGTGACTGTCCAGAGCCCATGCAAGTTGGCCGTACTCATCTCTCTGCAGCTGAAAGGGAGTGCAGAAGGAGGGACAAGTGCTGCATCTACTGTGGCAAGCCTGGCCATTTCAGAGCATCATGTCCCGAGCTCTCGGGAAAAGGACCGCCCCGTCCAGCCGAGGGAGGGTTGTGACGGGGCCTACCCTCTCTCCCGAACTCTCTGGCCAAGGAGTCTACATCCCGGTCTCCATCTCCTGGGGTGAGTCCGTCCACTCTTGCCAGGCCTTGCTAGACTCCGGGGCGGCTGGAAACTTTATGGATGTTCACTTCGCCCGAAGAATCAATGTCCCTACTGCTCCTCTTGAAGTTCCACTGTCTGTGTCTGCCCTGGATGGCCAAGCTTTAGGTGACGGAAGAGTCACCCAAGTTACTTCTCCAGTCTTTCTCCAGTCTCAAGCTCACAAAGAAGAAATATCCCTGCATCTGATTCATTCACCAGAGTTCCCAGTGATTCTAGGCCTTCCTTGTCTTACCTGCCACAACCCTCATATAGACTGGGTAACTAGCCAGGTTGTGGAATGGGGTCCTGCATGCCATACCTCTTGTCTGCTCTCTAGCTCTCCTGTGTCTCCTGTCGAGCCTCCTGATCTCACCGAGTTATCTCAAGTTCCCACAGAATACTGGGATTTGAAAGAAGTATTTAGCAAAAGCAGGGCCACCATTCTTCCTCCGCACCGTGCCTATGACTGTGCCATCGACTTGCTCCCTGGGACTACCCCTCCTCAGGGCAGACTGTTCTCCCTCTCTCAGCCAGAACGCAAGGCCATGGAGGAATACCTCAAGGACGCCCTGGTCTCTGGGTTCATTTGACCCTCCACCTCACCTGCTGGTGCCAGCTTCTTCTTTATCGGCAAGAAGGCTGGGGGGCTCCGACCATGTATTGACTACAGGGGCCTGAACAAGATCACTGTGTGCAACCGCTATCCCCTTCCGCTGATGTCCACAGCATTCGACCTGCTCCAAGGCGCCACCGTCTTCACCAAGTTGGACTTACAGAACGCATACCACCTCATCTGTATCCGACAGGGAGACGAGTGGAAGACTGCCTTTAACACCCCGTCAGGGCACTACGAGTACCAGGTGATGCCCTTCGGACTCACCAACGCACCAGCTGTTTTTCAGGCCCTCATCAACGACGTCTTGAGAGACATGATCAATCAGCACGTTTTCGTCTACCTCGATGACATCTTAATATTTTCGAAGACCTTGCAGGAGCACCGCCACCATGTCCGTCAGGTTCTCCAGAGGCTGCTACGGAACAATCTGTTTGCGAAGGCCCAGAAATGCGAGTTTCATGTCCCCAAGGTCTCCTTCCTGGGATTTATTGTATGGACGGGACAATTCCAAATGGACCCAGCCAAGACCCTGGCTGTCTGGGACTGGCCCACTCCCAAGTCCGTCAAGGAGGTGCAGCGGTTCTTAGGATTCGCTAACTTTTACCGCAAGTTCGTCAGGAACTTCAGTTCCGTAGCAGCACCCATGTCAGATCTCACCAAAAGGACTGGTGGATCTTATGTCTGGTCTCCTCAGGCGGAAAAGCGGTTTAAAGACCTCAAGCACCGCTTCTGCATGGCACCCATTCTGGTCCTCCCGGACACTGCTCAACCATTCATCGTTGAGGTGGACGCCTTGGACAGTGGTGTCGGAGCGGTTCTCTCTCAATGCTTGGAGGGGAAGTTGCACCCCTGCGCATACTTCTCCCACCGCCTGAGCCCTGCGGAGTCCTGGTATGATGTGGGGGACCGAGAACTGCTAGCGGTCAAACTGGCCCTTGAGGAGTGGAGGCACTGGCTGGAGGGAGCGCAACATCCATTCCTGGTGTGGACGGACCACAAGAACCTGGAGTACCTTCAGCAAGCCAAGAGACTGAACCCACGACAGGCTAGGTGGGCCCTGTTTTTCAGTCGTTTTAACTTCACCCTATCGTACTGCCCCGGCTCTAAGAACACTAAGCCTGATGCACTTTCCAGGCTGTTCTCTGCTACCAACAGGGAGAATGGAGTTGGGCCTATCATCCCTGTGTCCCGGATTGTGGCCCCTGTCCGCTGGGGTGTCGAGGAGATCGTCCGACGGGCTCAACGCCAGGACCCCGGTCCTGGGACGGGGCCACCGGGCCTCTTGTATGTCCTTCGTCAAGCCCGGGCCAAGGTTCTCCAGTGAGGTCACTCGTTCCTACTCACCACCCACCTGGGAGCTCGGAGGACCCTGGACTTCTTGAAAAGACGCTTCTGGTGGCCGAGCATGGATAAGGAAGTGAGGTCATTCGTCCTGTCCTGTGATGTTTGCACCAGAACCAAGAACCCACGTCAGCATCCCCAGGGCCTCCTGCATCCCCTGCCCATTCCCCGGTGTCCCTGGTCCCATGTGGCAGTCGACTTAATCACGGGTCTTCCTGACTCACAAGGTAACACTGTCATATTGGTCATTGTCAACAGATTCTCGAAGGCCTGCCGCTTCATACCACTGTGCAAACTCCCTTCTGCTCTCGAAACAGCCAAACTTATTTTTAATCATGTCTTCCGAGTTTTTGGTCTCCCACAGGACATTGTCTCAGACTGGGGGCCCCAGTTCTCCTCTCGAGGGTGGCACGGCTTCTGCAAGCTCATCGGGGCCACTGCCAGCCTCTCCTCTGGGTTCCACCCCCAGTCCAATGGCCAGACGGAGAGGCTCAACCAGGACCTAGAAACCACCCTGCGAGGCCTGGTGATGGATAACCCGACATCATGGAGCACCTGGCTGCCATGGACAGAGTACGCCCACAACACCCTGCAGTCATCAGCCACCAAGCTGTCGCCGTTCCAGTGCCAATTCGGGTTCCAGCCACCTCTGTTTCCGGACCAGGAGGAGGACGCTGAGGTGCCCTCGGTCAACCAATATGTGAGATGGTGTCGCAAGACCTGGAGCAAGGTCAGGAGGACCCTCATCCAGACTTCCAGGTCAAACCAGACTCAGGCCAACTGCCATAGAAGGCCTGCCCATGTTTTCCGCCCTGGGCAGCGGGTTTGGCTGTCCGCCAAGGACCTTCTGCTGCGGGTGGAGAATCGCAAGCTTGCTCCTCGCTACGTTGGTCCCTTCAAAGTTGTGCACAGGGTGAACCCTGTCTCCTACCGGCTCCAGTTACCACGGATGCTAAGGATCAACCCCACATTCCATGTTTCCCTGTTGCGGCCCGTACTGTCGTCCACATATGCCCCTGCCCCTAGGAATCCCCTGCCCCCCCGCATCCTCCAGGATCAGACTGTGTTCACTGTGCGCCGCCTGCTTGACTCCCACCGGGTCCGCGGTGGGCTCCAATATTTAGTGGACTGGGAGGGCTATGGCCCTGAGAAGCACTACTGGGTCCCTGCTCGGGATGTATTAGATAAGAAACTTTGTCGGGACTTCCATTCGGCCCATCCGGATCGCCCTGGGAACGTCAGGAGACGCTCCTTGAGGGGGGCATCCTGTTAGGACTAGGACTGTTTTGGCCTCTAGAGGCCGCTGTTATTTCCTTATCTTGTCTTGTTTGTTTTGGCCTCTAGAGGCCGCCACTGTTCCTGTGTTTTGTGTTTGTGTTGATTGCCTGTTTGTCCTCATTAGTGTCACCTGTTTCCCATTTAGTTTTGTGTATATATACTTCCTCAGTTTGGTCCCCAGTCACGGAGTCTTTGTGCTACCTATGGTTTATTTCGTCTTTCCCATGTACCTTGCTTATGCTCTTGTATTTTTTGGAATTTTGTTTTCTTTGGATTTGTTCTACCCTTTTGGATCTTCTGAGCGTTTTGCATTTTGCCTTTTCTTTTCGTTTCTTTGGACTTTGTACTACCTTTTTGGATCTTCTGAGCATTTTGCATTTGGCCTCCTTCTTTTCTCATTTTTTGGACTTTGAACCTTTGGATTATACTTTTTGTTTTTTGCCCTGGATTGTATATAGTGTATATCAGGGGTGTCCAAACTGATCCATAAAGGGCCGTGTGGCTGCAGGTTTTCATTCCAGCCATGCAGCAGCACACCTGACTTGGCTCATTCAATCAACTGAACTGTCTTCCCACAGTCAAATACTTGCAGCCACCTGGCTGCAAGTATTTGACTGTGTGAAGACAGTTCAGTTGATTGAATGAGCCAAGTCAGGTGTGCTGCTGCATGGCTGGAATGAAAACCTGCAGCCACACGGCCCTTTATGGATCAGTTTGGACACCCCTGGTGTATATATTGTAAATAAACTGTTTTTTGATACTCTACTTTCGCCTCACGCCTCTGCACTTGAGTCATTCCCCTGGTGGCCTAGTGGGGGTTTGCTGGATCACTACACCAGTTATCCGGGTTCATTTCCCAGCAAAACCCTAACACACATGAGCAAGGTCTGGAGTGGAGTCAACTATAATAGAAAAGTATTTGGACTCTTTAATCTTGCTGATAATTGCTTCCTTTGTTCTTTCTCCCATTAAGCGGATAAATTCCTCACGGATTCTTGATGAGAGATAGGACACAGAGCCTTTGCCCTTGCCTCCAAACCTTTGGAGATGGTTGGCTAGAAAAGGGTCAAATTTGGCCAACAGTTCGACAATGCCCAAGAAATTACCATTGTGAGGTGATCCCAGCTGCTCATCGTCTCCCCTGAAAGCAAGGCCCCTCTCCCCCAAAAACTGGATTACAGCAACAACTCTTTTCAAAACTTCCCGCCAGTATTGCCTCTCTGCATCCATTTGTTTGACAAGATCAGAATCAACTCTTCCTGTATTTTTGGAGTGATTGTGTAATGCTAGCATGCAAGCCCTATGCTCCTCACTCCTCTCATGCTCACTAATATGCTCAGAATGTTTCCAATCAGAAAACCCGTGGACAAACGCATTGTGCTTACTTGAAAATAGCTTGCAAGCAAAACAAAAGATGCAACCATTTGAAGGGGAGTAAAGTAGCCACTGCCTAGTCACAGATTGGCCATTAGGTAGAGAACATTTGAGTAAGGAATTTGTGAAACTCCTAGTCATGCCCCTCATTGTCCTATCCCTACTTGAGGCAGGGTATTTTTCACTTCGATTTTGAAAAGCAGCTGCTCCTCTACTAACCAGAATCGACTTGGCTTGTTCAGTAATGGAACTTGGCCATAAAGCAGGGTCATTATCTGTTTCACACCAGGAGTTTGAGCCCCCAGCTTCTGGTGTGATACTGGTCTCAGTGTTCCCCTTCTGACTTGACAAGACTTTCTCAGGCGATACCTGGTCTGACAGTGAGTCTCCTGTACTAACAAGAGTGCAGTCTTGGTCGGTTGTGGTATTTGGCCATAAAGCAGGGTCATTAAGTGTTTCACAACTGGAGTTGGAGTCCCAAGCTTCTGGTGTGAAACTGGGCTCCGTGCACTCCTCCTCACTTGGAAACACTTTCTCAGGCGATGCCTGGTCTGATTGTGGGCCTGAGGCCTGAGCCTAACAGGTCGGGTCTACGCTTGATTGGGTCTGTGAGGGCTCTTGTATGATCAAGCCAGTAGTGATCTCTTCATTGCTACAACTCGGGCCAGTGATGACATTATCAATACTTGAATCTTGAGGCTTGTCGAAAAAGTTAGAAATCAGAGGCACATTTTTAAAAAAAATCGGCCTGCTTTGCCTCCCTAATTTTTTTGGCTTTTCGTTTTGAAGCCCCACTTTTTTGTTTGCAATCCATATTACTGATGCCAAGTGTAATGTGGGAGTGTTATATCTATTGGATTTTCACTGGGACTTCCTAAATTTCTCACAACTGATTATAATAATAATATATATATATATATACACACACACACACGGGCGGCACGGTGGTGTAGTGGTTAGCACTGTCGCCTCACAGCAAGAAGGTCCTGGGTTCGAGCCCCGTGGCTGGCGAGGGCCTTTCTGTGCGGAGTTTGCATGTTCTCCCTGTGTCCGCGTGGGTTTCCTCTGGGTGCTCTGGTTTCCCCCACAGTCCAAAGACATGCAGGTTAGGTTAACTGGTGACTCTAAATTGACCGTAGGTGTGAATGTGAGTGTGAATGGTTGTCTGTGTCTATGTGTCAGCCCTGTGATGACCTGGCAACTTGTCCAGGGTGTACCCCGCCTTTCGCCCGTAGTCAGCTGGGATAGGCTCCAGCTTGCCTGCGACCCTGTAGAAGGATAAAGCGGCTAGAGATAATGAGATGAGATAATATAATATAATATAATATAATATAATATAATATAATATAATATAATATAATATAATATAATATATGAATATAAGCCTTTAAAAAGGCTGTTGGATGCTAAACTTCTGAACAAGTCTGGTTGAACAGGCTGAACACAGAGCAAGTTGTCAAGCTGAACAGTCAGAATGTTGTGAGGAGTACTGAAGCAGGGAGCCTATATATAGAGAGAGCCCAAGTCTCCACCCCTTCTGGTCAGTCCATTGGAAAATCGATATTAGATTTTCATTTAGACTTCTGAAATTTCTCACTGAAAATACATTAGTCCTTACAATGGCTTTGAGGTCATAGCAGCGAATCAAATCGATTAAAACATTTATGTTGTTGATTTGATTGGCCGCCGCAGGCGAAATTCGCTCCTCATTTGCATAATATTAAACTTGGCCAAATATTTTCACTTCGCTTCGCCCTGTTCACTTGCCTTCGCCCCACTTCGCTTCCCTCATAGGAATGAATGGCGAATTTCGCTTCGCTTTGCCAAATTCGCGTGTATGTGTCCCCGGCGTGAGGCACACAAGGCATGTTGTTATCTGCCTATGACATGACATGAAGTAAGGAATAAAAATGAACCCCAACACCAAAACTCTTGGTAAATCAGAGGCCCTTTGTAAGGACGTTTGTAATCAGAGGGCTCTCTTCAGGGGCGTCAAAGTAGGGGGGAAAGTGGGACTCAGTCACCAGGGCCCTAGGTATTGGGGGGCCCCATAGGGAGTCAGTTTTTTTTTGTGGGGGGGGTCCATTTGAGCTAGGTCCATAGGGCCCAGAATTTGGTGCTACTCTTAACAGTACGCTTTCCCATTAGGGCTCTCTCTAGGGCCCCCAGATAGCCAGAAGTCACGACCCTTAGCAAGGGCTTTCATAATTATAGGATCCTCTGAAAGCATTCCCCCTACTTCCTTGAACCCCTAGTTGGCAGACGTTATGGCCTCAGGAGTTTTCATGAGAGGCACTACAGCAGGGCCAGGGGCCCTCTGATTGCTGTCCCCCGCCACCCACCAACCCACCCCTTCCCTCTGTTTTCTTCAGATATGCCCTATAACAGTGTAAGTAGTCATAAGATCCTAGAGAATAGAGGCCCTCTGATGTCACAATTGGCATCAGCATCGCTATGGGCCCCCCCGGGCCCCTGGACCCCTTGGGCCCCTGGGCGCTGGCCCCACTGGCCCGGTCTGTAATCCGGCCCTGTTCGTCAGTAACGAGTGTGATGAGCGCCAGCAGGAACCCTGGTTTAGGGTCCTTGTGAGTTCATTACCTCCCCCAGGACAGAGTCCACCAGAGGGCGAGGTATTGTTTTCGGTCAGGTTTGTTTGTTTGTAAACGATATTCCGGGAAACGGCTGGATCAATTTTCATGAAACCTTCGGGATAGATGGTCATTGGTCTCAAATAGAACCTCCAACATTTTTGAGGGTCATCTGGTCAAGGTCAAGGTCACAATAACCAAAAAGGTAAAAAAAAAAAAAACAAACAAAAAAAACCCCCTCTGAGCTCAGACTGCAGGAGCGCTGCCTCGGAAAGACTCTTCCCACAAACACGCTGATTGGATCAATGCCTGCCTCATTTACATACACTGTACTGTCATTGGATTCATTTATATATGCAAAGGAAGGGGTTTTGGCCAAGCCCACTTTTAAACCCCATTGATAAATTTTCCTGCTCTGTTTTGTTTTATTATAAAAAATTATAAATAAATGGAATAGACTAAAGAAAGGGCGGCACGGTGGTGTAGTGGTTAGCACTGTCGCCTCACAGCAAGAAGGTCCTGAGTTCGAGCCCCGTGGCCAGCGAGGGCCTTTCTGTGTGGAGTTTGCTTCTCCCCGTGTCCGCGTGGGTTTCCTCCGGGTGCTCAGGTTTCCCCCACAGTCCAAAGACATGCAGGTTAGGTTAACTGGTGACTCTAAATTGACCTTAGGTGTGAATGTGAGTGTGAATGGTTGTCTGTGTCTATGTGTCAGCTCTGTGATGACCTGGCGACTTGTCCAGGGTGTACCCCACCTTTCGCCTGTAGTCAGCTGGGATAGGCTCCAGCTTGCCTGCGACCCTGTAGAACAGGATAAAGCGGCTAGAGATAATGAGATGAGATGAGATGAGATGAGACTAAAGAAATTGCTTTCAGACATGTTTGTGCTTATTACAGAGGGAACATGCGTTCCACTGAGCTCTAGCACCGGGTCATTTCCGGGAAATAAAAGTTTCAGTCATGGCGACAGTGCGTATATGTCAGCCTCATTTCGGATGTTTCAGTTTCGAAAATGGTAAGAGTAGAATAATATAAAGTACAGACACATGGTATGTTTTACTTCTGTTATTTTTAAATTGTTCATTTTTGGATTATGCTTCATTTTTGTGGCTACTGCCTCATAGAGGAAATATATATGCTATTTTTACTGTATGGACTGTATGGAAAACGGCTGGAGCAATCTTCATGAAATTTTCAGGATAGATGGGCATTGGTCTCAAATAGAACCTACAACATTTTGGAGGTTATCCGGTCAAGGTCAAGGTTTTTGTGGCTAGTGCTTCATATAGAGGCGGTAGCCACTATGTCATCATCCTGTAAGAACATAAGAGTATAACAATCGTGCAGTACTACAGTGTGAGAGTAGTATGGTGTGTTCTGATTGGCTAAGAGCAGCAGAGACTCAGAATCAGAACCATCCATGTCCAAAATCAGTCACTTGTTCACTACTACAGGTACAGGTTTATACAGATGCATCTAAAGATTCAGAGAGTAAAACAGGTATTGCAGTTTATATCCCTGATTACAAAATCTCTATTAAAAAGAGAACATCAGATCATCTGTCCATATTTGCAGCTGAAATGACCGCCATTATTATTGCATTACAGTGGATAGAAGAAGCTAGGCCCCCTAAAGCAGTTATTTGTTCTGGCTCTGTCATCTCTCATCATCATGCCGACAGGACTTATTGAATGAAATTAATAGTATCTTATTTGCAATCAGTCAACAGGGAATATCAATTCAGTTTGTATGGGTTCCAGCCCATAAAGGAGTTGGTGGCAATGAGGAAGCAGACAAGCTGGCAAAAGAGGCAACCAAAGAAGAGGAGGTTGAGTTAAGTATTCCACTCATTAAACATAAAGTTAACATAATATGGCAAGCTGAATGGGATAAGGAGAAGAAAGGCAAACACTTTTATATAATATACAAAAAGATATCTCAAGTAGCAAACCTAGGTACCCAAACAGATGAGAGGAGGTTTGTTTTACAAGACTGAGAATAGGCCATACTGGATTAAATAACAGCTAATACATTATAAACAAACATCCATCTGGAAAATGTGAACTTTGTGGAGTGAGAGAGGATGTAGATCGTGTTCTTTTAAGGTGCTTAAAATTCTACAGACAAAGAGAAAAACTGAAGGAAGTGAACGCAGTCAAGAAAGCCTTTTCTTTAGACACCTTATTAGGTGAGCCTAGATCAGAAAATATCACTTGTGCTATGATAACATTTATCAAAGAAACAAAATTAGCAAATAGGATTTAGTTATTGTTGTTGTTTTTTAAATTCATTCAATTTTCTTTGAAATGACATCCATTTGATTGCACCTCAGTCCAGTAGATGGGGGTAATACACTTTGCTTTTAAACTGCCATAAAACCTGACAGAAGAAGAAGAAGCCTGGAGGGAAGGACTAACAGTGCCATTGAGATGCCACTGGAGTGAGAGGCTAGTGGCGGCCTATCTGAAACACACTGATCCTGTGCAACTGGAGACAGCAGCAAAAGCAGAGAGGCAGCTGTCAAGTCAGGTCAAGTTTATTTGTATAGCGCTTTTAACAATAAACATTGTCACAAAGCAGCTTTACACAATTTGAACGACTTAAAACGTGAGCTAATTTTATCCCTAATCTATCCCCAATGAGCAAGCCTGTGGCGACGGTGGCAAGGAAAAACTCCCTCAGACGACATGAGGAAGAAACCTTGAGAGGAACCAAACTCACAAGGGAAGCCATCCTCATTTGGGCAACAACAGACAGCATGACTATAACATTAACAGTTTTAACAAGAAGTCAGTTTTGTTGATGTTATAAACTCTTCATTGATGGAAACTTGAGTGCAAAACTGTTCATGACAACTGCAGTCCTAAAGTTAGCAAGTCAACTGTAGTCCTCAGCCATAAAAGTGTTGCTGTAAGAGTCCAGAGCATCCTCCAGGTGTGACTTTCAACTGTCCTCATGGGGCCGTCCTCCACAGGAGCGATGCTATGAGCAGCACCGTCGCAAGAGGAGGGCGGGGCCCTGAGCAAACTTGACAGATGCGAGGCCCTTTTCAGGATAACCTATTTTACACGTACTGTCGGAATTAAGTAGTAGTAGTAGTAGTAGTAGCATTAATAATAATAATAATAATAATAATAATATGCCTTTAAGAGGGGAGGTAATATACAACAATTAGCAGACACATACATCGTTGGCCATAAGCCGTTTATTATCCGTCACAACAACAGGTGAACATTACATAAAGACAAGTATGAATTGCTGCTTGTCGAAATCGGGCACAAATGACATTAAAACTGAACTTTTGACATGTGCATAAAACTTTTGAAAAATTGCACAAATAAAGTTAATTAGATTGCCTCGCCATATAGCTTAGAAAAAAGCGACCTTTCTCGCTTTCTTTGCCGCAAACTCCGCGATTAAATCCTTATAATCCAACTTGCAGGCAACGTCATTTTCAATTGACAGAAGAGCGAGCCCACATAGTCTGTCCTGCGACGAGCCCACATAGTCTGTCCTGTGTGTGCTGAATTTCCCGCTACAAGCGTAGGCCTACGTAACGACGTCATGAAGCAAGATTTAAGGAATATTTTTATTTACTTTATTTTTTAATCTAAGAAACAATGTTTATGCATACTGAAATGAAATGCAGTCGTTTTATTTTAGAGACATGTTATAGCCTACAAAGGACCACATTAAATAACTATAGATAATCAAAATCTGCAATATCATTGGTCAGGCACGAGGCCCATCAGAGCGTGAGGCCATGGGCGACTGCTCATTTCGCCCACCCCTTACGACGGCCCTGGCGATGAGACTCCAACCAGATGCAGAACACCAGGATGGATCAAGCAGGTCCGAGGAGCAGAATAGGTCAGCATCTCGATCCCAGAACCAACATGTAACTCAAAGGGACAGATTTGGGGGGGGGGGGGGGGACACAGGTTGTTAGGTATGCCCAATGTCACCTGAATAAGTAGGAACAGTATACATATTGGACTGAGTACAAGCAGGGACTCCGGCAACTAACTACAACCCCGATTCCAAAAAAGTTGGGACAAAGTACAAATTGTAAATAAAAACAGAATGCAATGATGTGGAAGTTTCAAAATTCCATATTTTATTCAGAATAGAACATAGATGACATATCAAGTGTTTAAACTGAGAAAATGTATCATTTAAAGAGAAAAATTAGGTGATTTTAAATTTCATGACAACACCACATTTCAAAAAAGCTGGGACAAAGCCATGTTTACCACTGTGAGACATCCACTTTTCTCTTTACAACAGTCTGTAAACGTCTGGGGACTGAGGAGACAAGTTGCTCAAGTTTAGGGATAGGAATGTTAACCCACTCTTGTCTAATGTAGGATTCTAGTTGCTCAACTGTCTTAGGTCTTTTTTGTCATATCTTCCATTTTATGATGCGCCAAATGTTTTCTATGGGTGAAAGATCTGGACTGCAGGCTGGCCAGTTCAGTACCCTGACCCTTCTTCTACGCAGCCATGATGCTGTAATTGGTGCAGTATGTGGTTTGGCATTGTCATGTTGGAAAATGCAAGGTCTTCCCTGAAAGAGACGTCATCTGGATGGGAGCATATGTTGCTCTAGAACCTGGATATACCTTTCAGCATTGATGGTGTCTTTCCAGATGCGTAAGCTGCCCATGCCACACGCACTAATGCAACCCCATACCATCAGAGATGCAGGCTTCTGAACTGAGCGCTGATAACAACTTGGGTCGTCCTTCTCCTCTTTAGTCCGAATGACACGGCATCCCTGATTTCCATAAAGAACTTCAAATTTTGATTTGTCTGATCACAGAACAGTTTTCCACTTTGCCACAGTCCATTTTAAATGAGCCTTGGCCCAGAGAAGACATCTGTGCTTCTGGATCATGTTTAGATATGGCTTCTTTGAACTATAGAGTTTTAGCTGGCAACAGCGGATGGCACGGTGAATTGTGTTCACAGATAATGTTCTCTGGAAATATTCCTGAGCCCATTTTGTGATTTCCAATACAGAAGCATGCCTGTATGTGATGCAGTGCCGTCTAAGGGCCCGAAGATCATGGGCACCCAGTATGGTTTTCCGGCCTTGACCCTTACGCACAGAGATTCTTCCAGATTCTCTGAATCTTTTGATGATCTTATGCACTGTAGATGATGATATGTTCAAAATCTTTGCAATTTTACACTGTCAAACTCCTTTCTGATATTGCTCCACTATTTGTTGGTGCAGAATTATTGGTGATCCTCTTCCCATCTTTACTTCTGAGAGCCGCTGCCACTCCAAGATGCTCTTTTTATACCCAGTCATGTTAATGGCCTATTGCCAATTGACCTAATGAATTTGGTCCTCCAGCTGTTCCTTTTTTGTACCTTTAATTTTTCCAGCCTCTTATTGCCCCTGTCCCAACTTTTTTGAGATGTGTTGCTGTCATGAAATTTCAAATGAGCCAATATTTGGCATGAAATTTCAAAATGTCTCACTTTCGACATTTGATATGTTGTCTATGTTCTATTGTGAATACAATATCAGTTTTTGAGATTTGTACATTTTTGCATTCCGTTTTTATTTACAATTTGTACTTTGTCCCAGCTTTTTTGGAATCGGGGTTGTATGACAGCATAACTAAAAGGGAAGACTTGAAGTCATGGACTGTGTATTACTCAGTGCCAGTAGTCGTTAGCCACAGGGTCGGTCGGTCGCTCAGCAAAATGTGTCTCAGCCAGGGGCGTCAGAAGCATTTTTAATGTGGGGGGGAGAGACACACTGGCAGGGGTTCTGGGGGTCCTCCCCCAGAAAATGTTTAATTAATTAGATGCCATTTCCTGCATTCTGGTGTATTTTTAACAGGTTGTTAAACACCTAATTTTACCAACAAGTCACTTAATTCAATAACTATTTTCGAAACTCAACAATAAGTCCTCATTCAACTAGTCCATATATTCATCAGCCTGTTTTTAAATCCACTGCTCTGCCTAAGATAATGAGATGAATGTGACGCAGTTTATCACCAACAATGACTTTATGGGTGCATTTTACTTTTTATTTTGTGTTTCCTTTTTTATTTAGTTTTAGCTCATCAGGCTGGAAAAGGTTACAAAACCATCTCTAAAGAGTTTGGACTCCACCAATCCACAGTCAGACAGATTGTGTACAAATGGAGGAAATTCAAGACCATTGTTACCCTCCCCAGGAGTGGTCGACCAACAAAGATCACTCCAAGAGCAAGGCATGTAATAGTCGGCAAGGTCACAAAGGACCCCAGGGTAACTTCTAAGCAACTGAAAGCCTCTCTCACATTGGCTAATGTTAATGTTCATGAGTCCACCATCAGGAGAACACTGAACAACAACAGTGTGCATGGCAGGGTTACAAGGAGAAAGCCACTGCTCTCCAAAAAGAACATTGCTGCTCATCTGCAGTTTGCTAAAGATCACATGGACAAGCCAGAAGGCTATTGGAAAATTGTTTTGTGGATGGATGAGACCAAAATAGAACTTTTTGGTTTAAATGAGAAGCGTTATGTTTGGAGAAAGGAAAACACTGCATTCCAGCATAAGAACCTTATCCCATCTGTGAAACATGGTGGTGGTAGTATCATGGTTTGGGCCAGTTTTGCTGCATCTGGGCCAGGATGGCTTGCCATCATTGATGGAACAATGAATTCTGAATTATACCAGCAAATTCTAAAGGAAAATGTCAGGACATCTGTCCATGAACTGAATCTCAAGAGAAGGTGGGTCATGCAGCAAGACAATGACCCTAAGCACACAAGTCGTTCTAACAAAGAATGGTTAAAGAAGAATAAAGTTAATGTTTTGGAATGGCCAAGTCCAACAGTGACCTTAGATTTGTGTTTAGTCATGTTGGAAAAGTGCACAACGACCAAGGGCATGGAGGGATGGTAGCATCTTCTCTTTCAGTATAGAGCAATACATCTGTGAATTCATGATGCCATCAATGAAATGCAGCTCCCTGACACCAGCAGCACTCATGCAGCCCCACATAAGGACACTGCCACCACCATGTCTCACTGTAGGCGCCATGCATTTTTCTTTGTATTCCTCACCTTTGCGACACCATACAGTTTTGAAGCCATCAGTTCCAAAAACATTTATCTTGGTCTCATCACTCCAGAGTATAGAGTCCCAGTAGTCTTCATCTTTGTCAGCATGGTCCCTGACAAACTCTAGGTGGGCTTTTTGTGCCTGGGCTTTAGGAGAGGCTTCTTTCGTGGACAGCATCCATGCATGCCATCCCTCTGCAGTGTACGCCGTATTGTGTAACGGGAAATAGTCACCCCAGTTTGGCTTTCTACTTCTTTAGATAACTGCAGTGAACTTGCATGCCGATTTTCTTCAACCCTTCTCATCAGAAGACGCTCCTGTCGAGGTGTTAACTTCCATGGACGACCTGGACATCTCTGTGAGATGGTTGCAGTTCCATCTTTAAATTTTTGTACCACTTTTGCTACAGTATTCTGACGAAGTAAAGCTTTGCTGATCTTCTTGTAGTTTTCACTTTTGTGGTGTAAAGAAATTATTTTCTTTGGGGAATTCTGAAAAGACAAGTTGAGCATCACTCTCCATCCAGCATCCAGTCACTAAAAGAGGTCATTGTTGAAGAATGGAAAAAGATTCATCTCATCTCATTATCTCTAGCCGCTTTATCCTGTTCTACAGGGTCGCAGGCAAGCTGGAGCCTATCCCAGCTGACTACGGGCGAAAGGCGGGGTACACCCTGGACAAGTCGCCAGGTCATCACAGGGCTGACACATAGACACAGACAACCATTCACACTCACATTCACACCTACGGTCAATTTAGAGTCACCAGTTAACCTAACCTGCATGTCTTTGGACTGTGGGGGAAACCGGAACACCCGGAGGAAACCCACGCGGACACGGGGAGAACATGCAAACTCCGCACAGAAAGGCCCTCGCCAGCCACGGGGCTTGAACCCGGACCCTCTTGCTGTGAGGCGACAGCGCTAACCACTACACCACCGTGCCGCCTGGAAAAAGATTGGTGTTGCAAAATGTCACCAACTTGTTCATTCCATGCCTAGAAGACTTGGTGCTGTCATTAAAAATCATGGAGGCCATACAAAGTACGAGCTGTAGTAGTTTCTGTTGTGGGGTATACTCATTTTTGCACCACCCTAATTTGAGTAAAACTGAAAAAATGTGTAATCTAAGTTATATTATTAACCTTACTTTCACGTTATAAGTTAAACAGATGTTATATTAAACTTTGTCTTGTCAACATTTTGGAACTTGTTTGTGTTCATTGAGATATTGTTAAAAATGTTACTTTTCAAAGGGGGTGTACTAATTTACGCTGAGCACTGTATATAGCTTGGGGCAAAGTACAAAATGTCTTTTTAGGACTCTGACAATGTATAAATACAATGTATATTTTATGTACATTGTACATAAAAAAAATACAAAATGTACATTTTATACAATGTATAAAATGTCTTTATAGGACTCTGACAATCATAAATCTTCATCCAGTATTGATTAATCTTAGGACATGACCACATCACATGTATCATTGTACCTTCTTCCACACAACACTTCCAACAAGTATCTGAATCTTTTAACCCAAGTCTGAAGAGCCTACTAGGGGTCCAATAGAATCGGTGCAGAATCTTAAATTGAATAAGCCTTACCCTCAAGTCCCTTGACATTGTTCGAGAATTACCACAAACCGTAGCCCATTCCTGTTTATCATATGATACCTCCAAGTCTCTTTCCCAGGAAAGTCTCAGGGCCAAGATCCCTATCTCCCCCTCATATTCCATCAGCATCCTATAATATTTAGCTGCTTCATGACCTTTACCCAATACCTGGAGGATTTTGTCTAATTTATCTGCTGGTTTTGGGGGGTGTAAACTCGACCCATAAATCCCCTGTAGTGCATGGCGCAATTGAAGATATCTCCAGAATTGAGTTTTGGGTAGATTGTATTCTTGTTTAAGGCCATCAAATGTTTTAAATATATTAGTAATGTATAAATGTTCTAATACAAGGATGCCCCTTTCTACCCAGTCCTTCCAGGTAAATGCTTTTTTATTTATATTTAACTTAGGATTTAGCCATATACTAGCAACTTTGTTTCAATGAGGGTCGAAATCTATCAGCCCTGAGATCCTTCTCCATACACCTTGAAGGTGAGATATGATTGGATGAGCCCTTTTATGTTTAGATAATTTAGTGGACAGACAGTGGAGGAGAGGGAGGGGGGCTGACACAGACTGCTCTATGCTGTACCATGGGGGGGGGGGGGGCTCTATCTGGAGGTAAAGCCCAATGTGCCAAGTGCCTGATAGTCTAGGCAGGATTTCTAAAAAAGTGCTTATTTAAGGTCCTGGAGGCAAATCGTGTTAATTTTTGGTATACAACTGTTTTGGGGGTATTCAAGGGTGCTGAATCCAAATCTGCTGTATACCAGGCTCAAAAATGTCCCATAATGCCTCAAACCTGAAAAATCCAAGATGGCCACCGCAACCAGGTCAAAACCTCATAATCACTTATCTTTTTGACTAAACAAGGTATAAAATTGAATCTGACATCAATTTGTATGTTTTCATACATGAGGAACCCAATGCTGTCATCAGATTTAAGATTAAATTAGAGGAAAATGCTTATCTCATTGGCTAGTAGCCATTTTCAAAACTAGAAAGCTTCATATTGTCAACATGTTCTAGCATTTTGACTGCCTTTTTAAGATGTACAGAAAATAAGGTTCTATGCCTATGTCAACACTAATATTACCAAAATTAACCTTGCACAGTCTTCATTTACCCAAAAAAAGAAGTTTGTTTATACCACAGCCCAAAAGATGAACCTGTAATTGTAGTGTCAGGGGGGTTTGCCGAGGCAACCACTGCTATGTCATCCAATCCGAGTTTTGAAATCTCTTCTTTACAAGCTGAACATGAGGAAGCTGATACAAGACTTATTCTTCATTGCATACATGCAAAGGTGAAAACAATTAGTTGTGTCAGCACGAGATACAGATGTGCTTCTTCTACTTCTAGCACACTTTGACAAAATGACTTGTACATATCTTTATATGAAGGCTGGTACGTCCAAAGCGCCAAAGTATTTTCCAGTGCATGAAATTCATAAGTTGCTATCCGCGGACCAATTACATGCATTACTGGCTTTCCATGCTGTCACAGGGTGTGATAGTGTATCTCAGTTTAGTGGTCACAGCAAGAAAACAGCCTGGAAAGTGTTCCTTGATCATCATAAGGATCTTCTTGGCCTTGGAAAAGGACCTTTAACAGACAATATAATCAGATTGACTGAGACATTCATCTGTAGGATATATGGGGTTCCTGAAGTTCATACCCTTGACAAAGCAAGGGTGAAATTGTTTTGCAGTGGTCGGTCTCAGGAGTCTTTGCCATCTACTTCAGATGCAGCGCGATTCCACATTATGCGTGCACATCATCAAGCCAGCATATGGAATCAGGCCCACAGGCCCCATCCTGTTCTCCCACCAGTGACTGAAATGGGATGGGTGGAACTGAATGGGACTTTAGTTCCACGTCTTCTATCTCTCCCACCTATTCCTAAAGCGTGCAAAAACATAACGACTTGTGCTTGCCTCAAGGGGTGCCTGAGCCAAAGATGTAGCTGCAGGAGAAGCGGCATGCAGTGCATGGAATCATGCAGCGGCCACAAGCTAAGCTCCTGCCAAAACACTGGAGAGGAGGAGGAGGATGACTAGAAATAGGCTTAAGATAACATATAGTATATTGAGTAAATTCTTCACCATAATATTAATCTGTCTCTTGCTCCTTTTTACTCTATTTATTAATGCACAGAAGGTTTACATGGTTTCTAATCTTAAATGTAATCATAGCAATGAATTCTCTATGTATGAAAACATATAAATACATCATATATCTCTGAGTTCACCATGTTTAATCAAAGAGGCATGCACATAAATGGCTTTTTGTCTGGTGACGGCAGCCATCTTGGATTTCTTCCTTTTGAGGCCTAATGGGAAATTAGTGACCCTGGCATACAGTGAAATTAAATTCAGCACCCTTCAATACCTTTAAAAGTGGTGTATACCAATAATCACCACACCCAAATGTCGCTTGACATTACAACAAAAATATCAACAAAGAGAAATGTAGCCTTTCACATAAAGCCAGTTATTTGGTCAAAAACCTGTGATGCCAACCTATGTTCTACAGCTGATAACTCAAGAATGGAAAAAGGTATAAACAAACTTCTTTTTTTGGGTAAATGAAGACTGTGCAAGGTTAATTTTGGTAATATTAGTGTTGACATAGGCATAGAACCTTATTTTCTGTACATCTTAAAAAGGCAGTCAAAATGCTAGAAAAAGTTGACGATATGAAGCTTTCTAGTTTGAAAATGGCTACTAGCCAATGAGATAAGCATTTTCCTCTAATTTAATCTTAAATCTGATGACAGCATTGGGTTCCTCATGTATGAAAACATAAAAAATGATGTCAGATTCAATTTTATACCTTGTTTATGAGGTTTTGACCTGGTTGCGGCGGCCATCTTGGATTTTTCAGGTTTGAGGCATTATGGGACATTTTTGAGCCTGGTATACAGCGGATTTGGATTCAGCACCCTTGAATACCCCTAAAACAGTTGTATACCAAAAATTAACACGATTTGCCTCCAGGGTTCACTTTTTTGTAAAACTAACCCTGACTATGAGATTAAATGCATAATAGTAATATACTAAATTTGGGAGTCCTAATCCACCACTGTTGACCGGCCTTTGTAGTTTTTTCATATTCATACGTGCTCATTCCCCATTCCACAGAAATTCTTTAAATATATTGTTGAGTCGTTTGAAGTAACTGTCTGGGATATTTAATGGCAGCGAGTGAAGCAGATAGTTAATCCTGGGGATGCAGTTCATTTTAATGACATTAACTTTTCCCCATAAAGACAGATACAATGACAACCAACGTTTCGCATCAATGTCCAGTCCCTGTATCAAGGGGTCAAAGTTCACCTTAATAATATCTTCTAATTTAGGGGGGGAAAGGATATTTTAGCCCCTGCTTAGGCCATCTAAATCTTCCAGCTTGAAAGAGTGTGGATGGATAATACTTTGTTAAAGGAAGAGCCTCAGATTTATCCCAGTTGACCTTATATCCCGAGATTTTTGAAAAGGTGTTAATTGTGTTCAACACTGAGGGTATTGATACCACAGAGTCTGATACCAGTAGCAGAATATAGTCCACAAACATAATTAATTTGTGGGCAGAGCCGTTATACATCACCCCCGGAAAATTATCATCACCCCTAACTGCAGCCGCCAGAGGCTCCATCACCAAACAAAATAATAGAGGGCTAAGGGGTGAACCCTGGCGTGTACCTCTCCCCAACTCAAAATATGACGAGATGTATCCATTAGTTTGTACTGCTGCTTCTGGCCCATTATACAACAGGCGTATCCACTTTATAAAAATTTCTCCAAAACCAAAAATTTCTAAAGTCTTAAACAGAAATCCCCATTCCACCCTATCAAACGCCTTTTCAGCGTCAAGCGATACAGCAGCAACTGACGAATTAGAATCTGAGACTGCCCACATAATATTAATAAAGCGTCTAGTGTTTTCTGCAGAGCTACGTCCCCGAATGAACCCCACCTGATCTTTGTGCACTACAGAGGTCATTACCTTCTCCAGTCTGTTTGCAAGCACTTTGGACAAAATTTTGGCATCTAATGGAATAAGGGAAATCGGACGATAGTGCTTACAGTAACAAGGATCCTTCTCCTTTTTAAGAACCAGGGTTATCAACACTTTTGATAGAGTAGCTGGTAACTCCCCCTTTACAAATGCTTCATTATACATACTGAGTAATAGAGGTGTCAGTTCAGTGGCATAACATTTAAAAAATTCAGCTGTAAAGCCATCTGGTCCTGGGGCCTTTCCAGTTGGTAGTCCTTTAATTACCCCGATAATTTCTTCACTGGTTATTGGCCGATCAAGGTCTGTCTTTTGTGATTCGGATAATCTGGGTAGATCCAATCCTTGAAAAAACATTTCCATATCCTCTTCATTGCACTGGGTGTCTGCTGTATATAAATTCACATAGAAGTCTCTAAACATATTGTTAATATCTACTGTTTTAGTTTCTAATTCACCTTCTTATGTTCTAACTACCGAAATAATAGATGACAGTTCTTTCTGTTTTAAACAGTTTGCCAATAATTTGCCCGTTTTGTCACCTGATTCATAATATTTTTGTCTCATTCTGAAGAGCGAGAATTCCACTTTCTGTGACAATATGCAATTATAATCATATTTGAGTTGTGTAAGAGGGGCGGCACGGTGGTGTAGTGGTTAGCGCTGTCGCCTCACAGCAAGAAGGTCCGGGTTCGAGCCCCGGGGCCGGCGAGGGCCTTTCTGTGTGGAGTTTGCATGTTCTCCCCGTGTCCACGTGGGTTTCCTCCGGGTGCTCCGGTTTCCCCCACAGTCCAAAGACATGCAGGTTAGGTTAACTGGTGACTCTAAATTGACCGTAGGTGTGAATGTGAGTGTGAATGGTTGTCTGTGTCTATGTGTCAGCCCTGTGATGACCTGGTGACTTGTCCAGGGTGTACCCCGCCTTTCGCCCGTAGTCAGCTGGGATAGGCTCCAGCTTGCCTGCGACCCTGTAGAAGGATAAAGCGGTTAGAGATAATGAGATGAGTTGTGTAAGAGCTCTTAAATCTTCAAAATTATTATTTTTTTTTAAATTGGCCTCACATTTCACAATCTCAACCTGTTTTGCAATACTCTTCTTTTTTTTTTATAAGAGGCATGTTGGATGATATAGCCTCTCAATACAGCCTTTAGCGCCTCGCAGGCAATCCCTGCAGAGGGTGCTGTAGGTTCATTTAACTGAATATATATTTTAATTTGATTTCTTAATGCCTATCCCAGCAGACTAAAGGCGGGGTACACCCTGGACAAGTCGCCAGGTCATCACAGGGCTGACACATAGACACAGACAACCATTCACACTCACATTCACACCTACGGTCAATTTAGAGTCACCAGTTAACCTAACCTGCATGTCTTTGGACTGTGGGGGAAACCGGAGCACCCGGAGGAAACCCACACGGACACCATGCAAACTCCACACAGAAAGGCCCTCGCCGGCCACAGGGCTCGAACCCGGACCTTCTTGCTGTGAGGCGACAGTGCTAACCACTACACCACCGTGCTGCTCGCCTTTGATATAATCATGGTTATTAAGCCAGAAGGCTGAGGTGTGATATTATGGAGAAATTAAGTGAGAGGGTCAAGATTTTACGCAAATGGATTGAATCCCATTACATTTTGTTTGTTCAGGTGATAGTGAATAGCCTGGGATTCTGCACATTCAATCATCGTTTCCCAGTCGACAAAGTGACTACACTTGACATTAGGGGAGATGTCTTCATGAATACCTTTGGCGTTATTGATGTAGGTCATTTTTATCATTTTATCATGGTTACAATGAAGTAGTTTATCAAATCTGTGGTCATGTCATGGCACTGTTTCACTATTGTACTTTATGGTAACTGTTTTCACATATTGAACCATGATACCGTTCATGATTTACAACAGAGCTTTATGATACATATATTAAGAGGTTTTTAAGGCGGACTCGATACATTGAACTAAAAAAAAAGTGTCAACCTCAGAATAGCATGGACTCAATCATAAAGGCTTGGTAATGCAAGTTATTAACCAAGAACGATGTGTTTAGCTGTGTCCTACTCTTAATTGTCCATTTGGGGAAACCCATCTGTTGGACATACGTACTGTAAATGCAACTGTTATAAAATCTAGCAAGTCACAATTTACAAAATATATAATTTAAAAAAGTCGTATTTGTATCACAACAAGCAAGAACATTAAGCGATGTTTTCTTTTTTAATAGGTGGATGATGTTAATCTGGGGCGGCACAGTGGTGTAGTGGTTAGCGCTGTCGCCTCACAGCAAGAAGGTCCTGGGTTCGAGCCCTGGGGCCGGCGAGGGCCTTTCTGTGTGGAGTTTGCATGTTCTCCCCGTGTCCGCGTGGGTTTCCTCTGGGTGCTCTGGTTTCCCCCACAGTCCAAAGACATGCAGGTTAGGTTAACTGGTGACTCTAAATTGACCATAGGTGTGAATGTGAGTGTGGATGGTTGTCTGTGTCTATGTGTCAGCCCTGTGATGACCTGGCGACTTGTCCAGGGTGTACCCTGCCTTTCGCCCGTAGTCAGCTGGGATAGGCTCCAGCTTGCCTGCGACCCTGTAGAAGGATAAAGCGGCTAGAGATAATGAGATGAGATGTTAATCTGAAATTCACCATTCCTGCAAATATTTGAGGATTCAAATCTTCCCCAAAGGCATTGACAACATTCAAGAAATTATTTTTTTTGTTAGATTCTGCTCAAGTATGTCAGAATTACAACAGATCATGAATTTGGTGTATTTTTTATAAATCAGTTAGTTATTGTTTTTCCTCTTGAGCTGCCTTTGATTTTCTGAAATTTTTGTTGCTTATTATTGTTAGAAATTAATGCTATACTATATATTCTTTACAACAGTTTGATTGTATCTTAATGATAGAAAATGACTTGTGTTAGTCTATATATAGACACCTTTGAACCAGAAATTAGAGCAGTCCATGGCAAACACACACAGTGAATGTAGGTTTACTGTTTCAATGGATAAGCTGTGTATTCTGTCAAAAGACATCTTTTTAGATAAACCCATTTCCCAATAATAGAGGTTTCAGAAAAAAAATCCAGGACAGTCAAGGTCTGGTAATTAACTATTGTCACAAAACACGTGTTCACTAGTTCATTTTTTTATGGTTCTTTAAAAAAATGATTAAAAACCCTCATCAGTCACGAAAGTCTGCACTGTGCAAATGTGGCTAAACATACTGCCAAATCCAAACAAGTTTCTGCACATCCCTTCATACTAACACCAGAAACAAGGCTGAAGTTGACACTGATTCTTATTTAAGTTGTCAGTTCCATGTGAAATACTGATGCAAATACAATATTGCACCTGTAGAGAGCACTCATTGCTCATTTCTAAAAACATGATCCATGTGCAGTATTGTAATGCTTCACTGAATTGGCTCATTATTACTCTTGCACAAATGTGTGATGGTGGGATTTGTTCTTCTTGTTATACAAATTGGGAACTTTTTACTTCTTGATCACTATTTACTGATTTTAACTTTGAATAAATAATGATAGAAATAAGGTTTGACGCATTGTTTGAACTTTATTTTCTTGGCCAAAATAAATACATAATGTTTGATATTAAAAATTAACGTCTTCTCTCTTAAAGGTATCATAATTCATTGCATAAAATGCTGAGAGAGAGCAAATGAACTGAAAGCTGATCATGATCATACGGTTATACAGAAGTCAAATCAAACAGGAGAATTACCCAGACAGCAAACTGGTGCTGGTGCAAGAGTGAACTTGAGTCATTTAGCAATTCTTTGTCGAATCATTTTACTGTAGTACATACTGGAGTGTCTTTGAACCATGCTATAGTAAGTTTACTGTAATGTTCTATAGTATGCACAAATTATTATACTACAGTATACTATCATTATTGTATGGTAATATGATATATTATATACAAATGTGACATTTTACCAAAGGCAATGTTAGGCCTACAGTAAATTTAATGCTCTGTATCCGCAAGGGTATCAGTTCTGAGCTCTAACACGGATAGCCAAAACTGTGGATAGGAGTGAACTGTATATAAAGCTTGTTTTTCGTGGACATACATACCTATGATAAAGTTTCATTTATAAATTACACACCTGACATCAGGAACTAATCATAAATAAAACGATAATCGCAAAATACTGTAATAAAAGTTATGCAAATTCTCTCTCTCTCTCATGAACTGGTTCTGACATTTCCACTTAATATTTTATCATGGTTGAAGCACAGAGGCTGATGCAAATGCAGAAACATTTTATTTACACAGGATAGTGAAAGCAACAAAAAAAAAACATCAGGCATGAAAACACAACAGTAGAAGTGAGGAACACAGCCGGCATCAGCATGGAAAATAAAGAAAATGCAAGACGAAGAAACTAACAGAAGTTGGGGTAAATAAAACGAGTAATAAACGTCCAAATTGAAAGCAGGTGTGCACAGATACGATGATTCCCACTGTACATACTAAGTTACAGTCCCACTTTCTACAGTGGGGTTGTGCCAGTGTCTTGGGCAAAGGTAACTTACACTTCTGTGATGGCAGCATTAATGCACAAAAGTACACTGACATTCTGGAGCAACATATGCTGCCTTCAAGACGACATCTTTTCCAGGGATATTTCAACAAGACGATGCAAAACCACATTCTGTACACATTACAAAGGCATGGCTGTGGAAGAAGAGGGTGCCTGTCCCCTCTGTCCCCAATCGAGAATGTGTGGGGAATTTTTAAACAACCTTCTTCTTCTTCTTCTTCTTCTTCTTCTTCTTTCTTTTAAACAAAATATAATAATGATAACCCAGTACTGTTTCACACCTTAAGACAGGTTTTCAGGAAGAATGCTAAAATAAAATAACACATGACAAAATAACACCTGAAACACATCACTTGGTGTCTTCAGTCCCTGAACATCTTTTATGTGTTGTGAGAAAGAATGGCAACTGTAAAGTGGTAAATACTTTACCATGCCTCCTTTTTTAAAAAAATACAACCCCGATTCCAAAAAAGTTGGGACAAAGTACAAATTGTAAATAAAAACGGAATGCAATGATGTGGAAGTTTCAAAATTCCATATTTTATTCAGAATAGAACATAGATGACATATCAAATGTTTAAACTGAGAAAATGTATCATTTAAAGAGAAAAATTAGGTGATATTAAATTTCATGACAACAACACATCTCAAAAAAGTTGGGACAAGGCCATGTTTACCACTGTGAGACATCCCCTTTTCTCTTTACAACAGTCTGTAAATGTCTGGGGACTGAGGAGACAAGTTGCTCAAGTTTAGGGATAGGAATGTTAACCCATTCTTGTCTAATGTAGGATTCTAGTTGCTCAACTGCCTTAGGTCTTTTTTGTCGTATCTTCCGTTTTATGATGCACCAAATGTTTTCTATGGGTGAAAGATCTGGACTGCAGGCTGGCCAGTTCAGTACCCGGACCCTTCTTCAACGCAGCCATGATGCTGTAATTGATGCAGTATGTGGTTTGGCATTGTCATGTTGGAAAATGCAAGGTCTTCCCTGAAAGAGGCGTTGTCTGGATGGGAGCATATGTTGCTCTAGAACCTGGATATACCTTTCAGCATTGATGGTGTCTTTCCAGATGTGTAAGCTGCCCATGCCACACGCACTAATGCAACCCCATACCATCAGAGATGCAGGCTTCTGAACTGAGCGCTGATAACAACTCGGGTCGTCCTTCTCCTCTTTAGTCCGAATGACACGGCGTCCCTGATTTCCATAAAGAACTTCACATTTTGATTCGTCTGACCACAGAACAGTTTTACACTTTGCCACAGTCCATTTTAAATGAGTCTTGGCCCAGAGAAGACATCTGCACTTCTGGATCATGTTTAGATATGGCTTCTTCTTTGAACTATAGAGTTTTAGCTGGCAACGGCGGATGGCACGGTGAATTGTGTTCACAGATAATGTTCTCTGGAAATATTCCTGAGCCCATTTTGTGATTTCCAATACAGAAGCATGCCTGTATGTGATGCAGTGCCGTCTAAGGGCCTGAAGATCACGGGCACCCAGTATGGTTTTCCGGCCTTGACCCTTACGCACAGAGATTCTTCCAGATTCTCTGAATCTTTTGATGATATTATGCACTGTAGATGATGATATGTTCAAACTCTTTGCAATTTTACACTGTCGAACTCCTTTCTGATATTGCTCCACTATTTGTCGGTGCAGAATTAGGGGGATTGGTGATCCTCTTCCCATCTTTACTTCTGAGAGCCGCTGCCACTCCAAGATGCTCTTTTTATACCCAGTCATGTTAATGACCTATTGCCGTTGCAATTTGGTCCTCCAGCTGTTCCTTTTTTGTACCTTTAACTTTTCCAGCCTCTTATTGCCCCTGTCCCAACTTTTTTGAGAAAGTTGTCATGAAATTTCAAATGAGCCAATATTTGGCATGAAATTTCAAAATGTCTCACTTTCGACATTTTGATATGTTGTCTATGTTCTATTGTGAATACAATATCAGTTTTTGAGATTTGTAAATTATTGCATTCCGTTTTTATTTACAATTTGCACTTTGTCCCAACTTTTTTGGAATTGGGGTTGTACGTTGCAATACCATATAAAAACAATAAAATTCATGAGGCAAAACATCAAATAATGTGCTGCACGCAATGCAGGTCAAAGATTATTTTAGCACGGTCGCCTCACAGCAAGAAGGTTCCAGGTTTGAACCCAGCGGCCAGCAAGGGCCTTTCTGTGTGGAGTTTGCATGTTCTCCCCGTGTCTGCGTGGGTTTCCTCCATGTGCTCTGGTTTCCCCCACAGTCCAAAGACATGCAGTTAGGTTGACGTGGGGCGGCCTTGGGCTGAGGTGCCTTTTGAGCAAGGTACCGAACCCCTGACTGCTCCCCGGGCGCTGTAGTGTGGCTGCCCACCGCTCTGAGTGTGTGTGCGTGTGTTCACTGCTTCAGATGGGTTAAATGCAGAGGATG